>NC_134403.1:118171619-118471619 GCF_038048845.1 Mixophyes fleayi | reverse complement strand
GGTAATCTCCAAATTTCATGATGTTATGCACTCATTCAAGGTCAAATGCTGGATGCAGCTCAGTAACCTGAAAACAGTACTGTACATCATCCAAGTTTTACTGTTTTCTGTTATAGCTTTATTTTGCCTTTTGAAAACATAGGTATGATGTGCTTTACAAAAAAGCTGTCATTTCCCCAGGACATGCTCCTAGAAGTAATTTGGTTTGTCCAGGTGTATATTAGCAAACGGCAGTCTCTCTCTCACCGACCAGACCTCCTAGCATATAAACCCCTTTCATTGAGATGGTAATAAATGCCTCATGTCTGAAGGTCTACATAAATCTGTTTGACAGTTCATTGATGTGCTTTCTTCACCACTCCAACAGACCTACTTTGCAATCATTGAGCAAGTTTTCTCTTGTGGCCACAACCAGGGAGACTGCGTACAGTGTCATTGGCTTTAAAAGTCCTACTAATATTATGTATGATGAAAACGAGAACATCAAGGACTCTGGAGATTAATTTGTAGCCTTGAGATTGTCCATAACCTCCTCAGACAAGTCTCTGACTCTATTCAAGCTTGTTCAATGAGTGATTTTTATATTGGAGGCACCTCACCACAGGTAATTTTAGTTTCAAAGTGAAGAAGAATCACCTTCTTGAAATCTAATTATGTCTAACTACTGTACTACTAAATTCAGGAAATTAAAAAATATTTTGCAGCCACATATGTATTTCTTTGGTTTGCAGTGGAATAAAACAATTTACTAGTGTTTTTTTTTACTATTGTTTTATTCTACTATTCCACTGCAAACCAAAGAAATACATATCTGGATACCAAACATTATTTTTTAATTTCATCAATTATACACATATAAATGATAGATATCCTTTTATGCATAGCTATTATTTTGAAATCCACCAGCACAGCACCTTCTGAGCCATAAACTGTATCAGGTATTCACTTATGGCATATTCTTTAGCAAAATTTTGTTCTGCAGCTGATACAAGGTGTATAAATGACCATAAGGGCCTGTACTTTTTGGACATAGTCATTCTTTATCTTAGCAATGATGGTTAATATAACTTGTTTTGCATCAATCAGTACAGAGATATTTCCCAGATCAGATGGCTATGTCCTAATGGAAGTAACATAGAATGAGACAAAATCTTTCCACTTTGCGTTGAAAATGGGGAGTGGTAGACAAGTCATCAGAAACAGTGCTGGTGCTGCTCTCAGCTTTTAGGCTCAATGTTGAATGTCCAAAGCAACTTTGATTATTAAGAGGGAGAACATGTGCCAGTTCTGTCCTCCACATTGCTTCCCTGGATAGTAGGTTGAGGGTTGGTCTCTTCACAATACAGTATAAGTAAGTCAAGGATTCTGCACAGGTGCTGTTTAATCCAGACATACCATTTGACTTGGTGTGGGCATTTTTCCATACTGCCTGTTATTCACTATGGCAACAATCTTTTAATAATGTTAAAGAGGGGATAGGTTATATTTACCAATGAAAGTGCTGTGTATACTGTAAAATCAAACAACAAGCCCAGAGTATATGCTGGGAGTATCACCTATAGAAGAGTGCATATTTGGCCACCTTCCCCCCACTCTCCTCTTTTGCTAAGAATCTCTAAAGATGTGTAAGAGGCTGTCATATTTATTTGACCACCAAACAGGCTGTATGAGGCACAAGCATTCTGGCACTAGGAACAAGTCATAGTGCTTTATATACCCAGGGAAGAATCACTTGGCTGAAATAGCTATCAGAAACACAATGGCCAGCCAATATGCTTAGTCCAAAGTGGAGAGACAAAGCTGAAGTGAATGGTTTATACAATGTAGATGGACAAAATGGAAGTCAATGAACAGGTAAAAAAAAGTATATTTCAAGCACCAACACGGAAACACCATGTTTGTTTAAGAAAGTTTAAAGAATATGTCTGAAAGATGTCAGGTGACATCAGGAACTGTGTGAAGTATTGACTTAAGTGGATTATTAATCAGTAAGTGGCACCCAACTATAGGAAAGCCAGAACCAAGTCTACAAATGCACTACAAATGCAGTAGATCCCGCTGAAAGACAATGGTCTGTTAAAGAAAATGAACAAAGTAAGGGATTCATATGAATGCTGTTTGTGAACATTAAGTAACAATTTGCATATAGTATAGGATATTGTATAAAATGTGATGGAAAACACATTTATCCTTCTGTAATATTGCCCAGTAAAAATATAATAACAAAATCTATTTAATCCTACATTTGTCAAAAAAAAGTATATCTCAAAACCATTTCCTATCAAATATCTCTATACATTGAATGAATATTAATCACAATTAGAAATATTTGTGTTTTAGAATCTGCAATATAATTTCCAATATAATATCTGAAATAAATATGAGGTGCTTAGTGTGCTCCTGCATTTTTGTCCTGCATTATATAATATTAGCCACAGCATTTTCATACATTTGCAAATTTGGACTAAATGCTATTTATTTTATTTGTTTAGCATTTTGAGGACTGTGACAGCTTTCATTGTGGCCCAGCACCTCATCCATTTATTCATAGGTGTTTTAATTAGGGTATCTTTCAGCTAGGTCCTAACAGCATTATCTAAAGTGTAACCTGTATGCAGATGCAAGAAAACGGGGTATGTCTTCATGTATAGAAATGCATTGTTAGTGTGGGTGCCCATCTGAATAAAGCCAGCTTGTTGCAGTAAATAGAAATTCACAATCTGATCAAAATTTGCAAGAACCTCATGTTTATTTCAGATATGATATTTTATATTGATAATACAGCGTCTAATACACAACAGTTTGTTATTGTAGTTAGTTTGTCTTAGTGCCTAAAGTATGCTCCTGCATTCTTGTCTTGTATTATATAAAGTTTATCACAATGGTGGTGCATCTTTTCCTAAATGTAACTTTTTTTTCAAATATCTCTTTACTTTTAATATATATGCACTTTAATTTATTTTTGGAATATGGACTTATAGAATGATGTACAATATCATGCACAGTATAACATTTATGTTAAATGGTTGTTGTGTAAAAGTGTTTTAAGCTTGCAAATTAATTAGAACATTGTATCAATTATTATATGTGGATGGATAAATTATTAGGATTATTTATGAAATCATGTAGAAATATATAGCTTTTATCCACAGACACATGATTCAATGAATTATTATTTTTAAACAAATAATGAATATTTTTAGCAGATTATAAGTGGATTTCAGAGGAAAACATCAGCACTGAAATGTATTTGCATTTAGCCTAGATGAAGTTTAATCTTAAAAATACATTTTACAAAAAACTGTTAGAAATAATACATTGGTGGGGTCTCTCGCCTGAAAACCCTAACATTTGCTGTATACAGTCGGGACCTCTCCTGTACTCCTTCATCACTGTTTGACTCTTTCCATAGCAGGAAGTTCCAAAACAGCAGCTTTAAGGGTTTCAAATATAATGGGCAGAGGTCATGGCTATATGTCATTGCTGAGACCCTGATAAATATAGCATACCAAATACTATTACTGGCAAGGCAAATTTGTTTGTCAGATGGATTTTTAAGCTTAAAGTGTTTCTTTGATGCTAATTAGTATAATTTTAATGTGTTTAAATGATTAATATGTTGGTGAATTAAACATATGAATACAAATTGAACTATAACCTTGTACCTCATTTATAGTTTTTGTTAATAATTGTTTTTTTAAAATAGCTTTACATTTTTTATTGACCTCTGTTATATTTGAAGAGTAGAAAGAGCATCTAGTGTTAATGATCATTGATATTTGCTTCTTAATTTCACATTAGCAAGTCAATTATAATTAAAGCTAATATTAATTTGTATGTTGTAATGCTGGCTGACTTTTTACAATTTTATTTGATTGATAACAGTTGTGCTTACTAATCAATTTATTTTATATTATGCAAGTAAGGTTGTTATATGTTGAAACTCTGGTAAATTATATATGTATTGTCACGAACAGCACTCACCTGAGTCTGCGTGATGCATATGTGACACAGGGTTAACCACACAACAACCACTTGGTATGTCTAAAATGATTAAATACTTCCCTATCTATGCCACACACTAGCTTTGCGATACTAATTACCACCACCAAGGTTTTTTCGGATAAGAGCTGACACTCTTATTTAGGAAGCCTTCGGTTCTCCCTAGCATTAATCCAACACAATTTACTTTAATCAGAGTTCACTTAAACCACAAGGTTTGCACAGTTTCAATTAGGTAGCGTCTGGACCAAACTGTCGCGTGAATTCATAAGAACACAGAGACTAGAACTTATTAAGTGTAATTTAATATGGAAGACACATCCACAATGCTTAAGATAAAAAGATAATAAAATGACATACAAATATAGTGCAATTGTTTCTTATAAAATAAAAAGGATAAAACACAGAATTGATACCTCACTTAGAATCAAGTTTCCGTTGCCGGGAGAAGCAGGAAAAATGGGACCTCTTCAATATCGAATTGACTCCCTCAGAAGAACCCAGAGTTACATTTTCAATACAGTTTTAAAGTCAAGCTACAGGGCCCCCCAGCCCCCTTCCCTGTGAGGTCAGAACCAACAGGAGGGGAGAATGCAAATTAGGGTCTTATGACTTTGCTGTTTGAATACCTCTAAGTCAAGTTTTCTTTACACCGTCCTAACTTTTCAACAGTATGGTTTACGAACATGATTTTACCTTCACACAACAGGTCCTAAGTTTCCCTTCATCTGCATACCACACATGCCTCTGGTATGTATGATATTGGAGAAAATGATATGATCTTTTCCTGTGCCCTTATTCAGCTTGAATCTGTCATTAACATACAACCCAGTCTCTGCAGTCGGCCTGTCTGGGGCCTCCCAAACATGTGTGAGATTTCATTGTCTTGCAAGAGATCTCCTCAAAGGCATTCACATTTGCCATCCTGCCATAAATGGTATAAGGTGCTATCCTTATCTACCAGCCCCCCTGGGTGGTTTAACATCCACAAAACCCATTGATCTAACAGCTTCTAAGAGAACCAGGTCACACTATTTCTAGGAAGTAATTCACAAACATATATTTGCAGATTTATGCCTAAACATTAGCTTGCACATGACACCTTCCCTTTTTAAGAGATGGCATGGGAATTGACTGACAGGTCATTTCCCAAGCCATCTCCCACAGATCCCACCTGGTTCAAATGGAATAGCTGTTAGCCGGGTCTCAATAGGTTCTCTGGGGAGAAGGGTTAAAAAGGGGTTACATATCTCAGACAGCTGGGACTTCTGGTCTGGCAATATCTGTGGGCTAACCTCCGTATTCTTAAAGGGTCCTATCCCTTGCGCTGCAGCTACTAGATCCAATGGCAAGTCCTTCTTCCCCTCATCTGGCAATCTACAGACTGTCAGGGCACACGCATCACTGTCATTAGGAGCCTTCAACAGATTATCATGAAAATTTCTCTCTATCATCCTGGCAGGGGGATCATACCACTGCTTCTGGCTTGTCTGGGCCTGCGTCATGTTCTCATGTACCAACCCTGTTGCAGTGTGCACTTTGTCTCTAATTCTCATGTCCTTTAAGTTAAAACCTGAGGGAACAATGGCCTGGGATTCCTGACACTGCACTTCTAGGTGGGGACACACTATGCAATTCTTATCTTGGGGGCTACGGAACAGGATGCTCCCCTCCCTCTTGGACTCATCTATCTGGGGGTGTAGAGTAACAGGGAGTTTGGGCCCCTCATCTACCTCCTCTAAGCTGTTAGACGGCTGGCTAAGTGAGAGTGGGCTAGCCACTGACCCCCCTGTCTCTATAGAAAACTCAAGTGAATGGTCAGAACTCAGATGTAGATCTGAGTGGTGAACATTCGAACTACAGGTCCCAGCAGCAAGGTAAGGATTGCTGTCACTCGCTATTTCCCGTTGGTCAGGACTAGGTGTCTCCCCCCATGCTCACCAGCTCTGTGTGCAGCTGGTTCAGGCACAGAATATACATCTTCACTCTGCCCGCCCTCCCAGTTACCTTGTACAGCATCTTCTGGGCATATTACCTGGGTAGAAACATTGTCTTTCTCTAGCACAACAGAAGTAATCACATGGGCATCTGTCCCATTTCTAGTAAGCATAATATTTACACCAGTATTAATGCCAATTTCTGCAATAACAATGTCCGCTGTCCCTATCCCATGACAAGATGTCAGTGTGAAGACAGGTTTGGATTCTAACACAATACTGTTATTGGCATTATCGTCATTATTCGCATTAGTTACAAAAATACATTCTCTTTCCTTGTCACCTCCTGGTGCCTGGGAAAAAACATGGTTACTCTCAGCAGGTTCTGGTACTGTAACATGGGCGGCCTTAAAATCATTACACACTTCAGGTATAATATGGCATTTCCGTTCCCTGTCACACCCTGCTGCCTGGGAACAAACGTTGGTATTCTCAGCTGATTCTAACACAGTGACATTAGCATAATTACCTACATAAGATATAATAAGACATTCCCTGTCCCTGTCACATCCTGGTTTACACATTTCAGGTGCAATTGAACAGACCTTTTCCTTGTCACCTCCTGCTACCTGGGAACAAACTTTGGTACATTTTAAGTTGATTCTGACACAGTAACAGGGCTGGCATTGACATCGTCATTACAGACATACTGAGACAACATTCTTCCTAAATCTGTCCCCAGTAACACATCTATAGGCATATTATCTGAGACCCCGACATCCCTTATACCTCTTCCAGCACCCCAATCAAGGTAAACTTTGGCTACAGGTACAGTTAGGTGAATTCCACCCACCCCTTTCACAGAAATACATTTTCCTGGAATGAAGTCCTCTAACCCTACCAGTTCTGAATGAACTAATGTAACATCCGCACCAGTGTCTCTTAACCCCACAGTTACCTTGTCACCCACAGTGACTGTTTGTATGTTGTCCTTCCGGCCCCCTCCTGGTCCCGCAACACACAGGACAGCTGGTGAAGATTGCAGGGAAGGTACCCCCCCAGCGGAGGGTGAACTGGTCTTCTTCTCTGGACAAGCGGTACTAATGTGCCCCACCAGGTTGCACACAAAACACCTGCGGGTGTCTCCCACAGCAGGCTTTGCCCCAACCCTCCCAAAAGATGAAGAAACAGTGGGTGATGGCGTTGAGGGGGGTGGCGTTGATCCTCCTGGCCGGCCCCCTTACCAGGCCGACTGCCCTGGCACAAAAGTTCCTCTTTTAGCTGCAGGTGCCCGGGTGACAGTGTACTTGTCAGCCAGTCTAGCTGCTTCCGCAGATGATGTAGGGTCACGATCCACTACCCATTCCTTCACATCAGCTGGGCACAAAGTCAGAAACTGCTCCTGGATCATCAAATCTTGCAGAGCATCAAAGGTGGTTATCTGTAGCCCTCCAACCCACTGTTTGAAGGAAGCACACAGCTGGGCCACAAGTCCTGAATATGTGTCAGAGGCACTGCGTTTTAAACCTCTGAATTTCTGCCTATGCGCCTCTGGGGTGATGTTAAAACGTTGCAACAGGGCACTTTTGATTGCCTCATAATTTCCGTCCATCTCAGGTGGAAGATCTGCTAAGGCCTCTAATGCTTTACCTCGCAAACCAGGGGTTAGATATTGTGCCCACTGATCTTTGGCCAGTCCATACTGTCGGCAAGTCTTTTCAAATCCTCGCAAAAAAGCATCCAATACAGGGAAATTCTCAGGACGGGGTCTGCTAATACCAATGTCTTTGACTTCTGGCTGGCGTTTGAGCTTGGCAAGCTCCAGCTCATATCTCCTATCTGCCTCTCGCTCGGCAGATTCTCTTTCTGCCTGTCGCTCTGCTTGGCGCTCCGCTGCCTCCATAGCAGCGTGCCTCTCTCTCTCCTGACGGTCAGCAGCTTCCTTCTCCTGGAACTGCTGTATAAGTTGCATTTTAGTTGTAATGTCCGCTGGGCCCAAATATTTCAGGGCGGTTTGCATATAAACGTCCATAGCAGTGTCCACACATGAACCATTAGAATCATCCAAAATTAACTGTCCCTGGTTTTGAGGAATATCCACAGTCAGGTCCGCTCCTGAGTCCTGGCTATGCTCTTCCTCGGACACAACTGTGAGTTGATGCTGATCTCTCTGTACAAGAGATTCAATCAATTGCTCCTTACTTTTGCCACTGGTGGGAATTCCTGCATCCTCACAATCTGAAATCAGCGCCTCCTTTGTCAAACGTTTATATGCAGCAGCCATTTCCTCAGTTTAATGCCAAATAAAAAAAGATAAGAAAAAATAGAGAAGGGGAGGGAAAGAAACAATTGCTGTATGTCTTATAATGTTTTAAGCATTGAGTTCAGTCTCTGGTGAATTAGTCTGTATTTCCTCTCTCAGGGATCACACAACCCTAATTCACTTAAGTTCTTAAAAAATTTGTAAAAATATATCCCACAAGCTTGCCACCAATTTGTCACGAACAGCACTCACCTGAGTCTGCGTGATGCATATGTGACACAGGGTTAACCACACAACAACCACTTGGTATGTCTAAAATGATTAAATCCTTCCCTATCTATGCCACACACTAGCTTTGCGATACTAATTACCACCACCAAGGTTTTTTCGGATAAGAGCTGACACTCTTATTTAGGAAGCCTTCGGTTCTCCCTAGCATTAATCCAACACAATTTACTTTAATCAGAGTTCACTTAAACCACAAGGTTTGCACAGTTTCAATTAGGTAGCGTCTGGACCAAACTGTCGCGTGAATTCATAAGAACACAGAGACTAGAACTTATTAAGTGTAATTTAATATGGAAGACACATCCACAATGCTTAAGATAAAAAGATAATAAAATGACATACAAATATAGTGCAATTGTTTCTTATAAAATAAAAAGGATAAAACACAGAATTGATACCTCACTTAGAATCAAGTTTCCGTTGCCGGGAGAAGCAGGAAAAATGGGACCTCTTCAATATCGAATTGACTCCCTCAGAAGAACCCAGAGTTACATTTTCAATACAGTTTTAAAGTCAAGCTACAGGGCCCCCCAGCCCCCTTCCCTGTGAGGTCAGAACCAACAGGAGGGGAGAATGCAAATTAGGGTCTTATGACTTTGCTGTTTGAATACCTCTAAGTCAAGTTTTCTTTACACCGTCCTAACTTTTCAACAGTATGGTTTACGAACATGATTTTACCTTCACACAGCAGGTCCTAAGTTTCCCTTCATCTGCATACCACACATGCCTCTGGTATGTATGATATTGGAGAAAATGATATGATCTTTTCCTGTGCCCTTATTCAGCTTGAATCTGTCATTAACATACAACCCAGTCTCTGCAGTCGGCCTGTCTGGGGCCTCCCAAACATGTGTGAGATTTCATTGTCTTGCAAGAGATCTCCTCAAAGACATTCACATTTGCCATCCTGCCATAAATGGTATAAGATGCTATCCTTATCTACCAGCCCCCCTGGGTGGTTTAACATCCACAAAACCCATTGATCTAACAGCTTCTAAGAGAACCAGGTCACACTATTTCTAGGAAGTAATTCACAAACATATATTTGCAGATTTATGCCTAAACATTATCTTGCACATGACATGTATAAATAGTGAGTCATGATATCTGTATAAAGATTGAGTTGCAATATCATTTTTTATAATGGGTAAGGGCTGATGTCCTAATTTCAGCATTAAATATGAAAACTTGTGTATAATAAGGACTAATGCAACCCCTGCTGTACATATTAATAAATAGTAGCAGTTCCGTCTGATTTACATGACTTGTATGAAAGCACTTGACCTACAGCTTTGTGTTTTTATATGATCAGAGAACTCCTCTGTGATTTCTAATATCCACAAAATTCATCTTACTATTAGTGCATTATCCCATACAGGGGCAGGCTGGGCTGGTCCGGTATTGGGCCACCTTGGGCTGGGTCACTGGGCCACCTGCATTTTTTTATTTTTATTTAAAAAGGCTGCTGAATCGAGTCTTGCCCCCGGGGCTAAAGTTTGCCAGCCCTCCCCTGATCCCATACATACTGTAGTCCTTCTCAGATGTATTAAGGTATTATCTGTAAATGCTGAAAAAATATGATTTATTCATCTATTATCTCTGTGACTCAATAGTCTCTTAATGAAGACAAACAATAATTTATAATTTATATATATATAAAAGCCATCAGTTCTCAATTCATTGGATGAATTGGATGAATAATTAATATTCTTCAAAATGTATAGTTGTGCTGATACTTAACATGATGTTAAATTCAGTAGTAACTATAGCCTCAATATCATGCATGTGCTGTCCATAGCACTTAAAGTCTTAAATTCATAATTGTGGTTGTCCATATCTATGGTAGACCCTGGTCTAGCTTGAGCTGTTTACAAACACTGCACTGCCATTTTATTTATGAATTTTGCTGTTTGCTATAGTACAGTACAGTGGCGGAACTACCATTGATGCAGCAGGTGCAGTGCACCTGGGCCCATGGAGATAATCGGGCCCGCAGAACTGGGAACTAGCAATCTGTGGGCCCAGCTTCCTTCCTCCCCGCTTCCCTGCAGCGGGGCCCACAGATTGCTAGTCCTGCCTCTGGTACAGTTGTCATTACCAATCATTATAGACTGGTAAATATTGCCCGAGAGTTTATTTGGAATAATATTTATTTATTATCTATTTATTATCTTTTCATAGCAATTTTTACTATATATATTTTTGGTACTTAGTTAAATAATATAATGTCTGCCTGTCTGTGTCTCCAAAACGTGTTATGTGTAGAATTCAATACAATCAGTGGTCAAAGTGGAAATTTAGACATTCTGGAATGGAAATATAGACGTAGCCATATGCAAAACAGTAGGAAATGTGGCAGTATGGCATAACACCATACACCGGTTCTCTTCGACCCTTGAATATAATTGTTCACAATCATATGACAAAAAAATGACTTCATCTACCACTACACAAGATATTAACAGTGATTTGTATTCAGCTATTGGATAAAATGCAACAATAACTGTTGCACTACATATTAATGTTTTAGAAATGGTTGTGCTTTTTATACTTATTTGAGATACAAATAAGTTACAGTTAGATAAATGGCAAGATGCTATTGCAACACAGATGACTTGATTAATTTTTTCATAACACATTATTGTTAAAATATTGTAGTACATAAAAGCAGGATCATTATTAAAGGGCAATATGTTTTATTCCATAAGTGAATTACAACTATTTTGTTTCACTTCCAAATAAAACAGTTCAAATGCAAATCTAAATACATATCTTCAATTTTTAATAGTTTTCCCATCACCCATAAATTCCTGTGACACATCCAGCCTGGTATAAATGTGCCTTGTCACACTGGTTGGGAATCATTGCTCTATGCAGCAACGATTGTAATAATGAAAAATGAGATGTACTTTGAATGCATTAAACTTGTATCTCTCAGCTTTGTCTAAAAAAATATACTCAATGATAATGATAATGTGACCTTGAAGAGTTTTTTATGACCTCACTTTTACACTGTATAAAATGTTATGTAAAACATTGTCAAATTATATAATTGTAATAATAAAAAGGAGAAAAAACAAGACCCTGAAAACAGAAAAAAAATTGAGGACAAGACCTACAACATTTTTAAAAGCTTGAAGAATGGAAATCGTTGGTGTCCAGATAGCTTTACAAATGGAATCTTATTTTATAAGTATAATTGCATTGATATCTTATTGTTCCATGCTTCTATGTCTCATATGAAATTGCTAGACCATTTTAGAAAAATGTCTTAATAATAACTGTGATGATTAAATTTAATGCAAGTTGCAGGAATCATAAATTATTGAAGAAAACATCTGATGGGCAGTGACTTTGCCACAGGCAATTCAGCTGACCTCTGTAAAACAAAATGTAATCTACAATGCTCTGATTTTGAATCGTACCTAAAGAAAAAATGCTGTCATTTCCCATATATCAAAAATAACAAACATATTAACAATAATTTCAGTTTCAGCCATGATAGAAAATACATACAAAAGGGATCTAAAAACAACCTACTTTAAAAGTTTTCAAGTTTTCTGAAAATAATGTAACCCCTGCCACTGTGTGTTGTTAAGGTGCATGGATTAGGTCGTGCTCATGGGTGCGGATGTAGATAACCAGGGGGTTCCCGCACATGCAAAGTCTCTTTAAGGTGTTGGGACACAGCTTTGGTAACTTAATGTGCATGCAAACACATGTATCAATAATTTGGTCACCAGACCATCTCTATAAAAATAAACTCTTATTTACGTGACTTCTTCACTCCAGTACAATACTTGATTTCAAAGAAATAAAGAAAATATGTAAAGCTCTTTTCTCACTCCAGCACAGATAATCACCCCTCCTCTGTGGGGGCCTTATGCCTTGGGCTATAACACATGCTCACTGTACTCTCTCAGCAATGCTTGGACATTTTACACTTTCTTGAATTTGTGCAGGTTCTGGAACCCTCTCTGTCTGGTGGTCTTGCTTGGTAGATATGACACTCTCACTAGTGTGCTATTGCATCCTCTTCACTCACCCCTTAGGCTATAACACCCTCTCTGCCCTTCTGAGACACATCAGATGCTGCTACATGGTATCACTACAGCACTGCTTCCCACTCCAAAGGACCTCTCAGATATATTGCCACTCAGACAAACTTCTTTAATGCAGGCACCCTGCTACATGCATGCCTCCCCCCTATCTTTCTTGGAGTTTTCTCTAAATGTGGTTCTTTTCCCCTATTCAATGCAGCCATGCTGCTTCGGCTGTGACCCTTCCTTCTGTATTGGGATCCCCCCTTTTACTCTCAAGGTCTCTTCTTTATCATTATAGGAACTTGTTCACTTTCTTGTGGCTTGTTGAATTTGGGGACTCCTTCCCCTCTTTATATGCAGCCACGTTCTGAGATAATTTCTTCCTCAAATCTGTCCAATTTTACTCATAGTCTCTCAGTTATGATGTACTTTGGTACCTCGTGGCACCTGGACCAACTCCCAAATTTACTAGGGGGTCTCAGATCCTTGGCTGCCACTCTCTGCACAGGTTCTCCTCAGCTCATGCCAACCTTACAGTGGCGGAACTACCATTGGTGCAGCAGGTGCAGTGCACCGGGGCCCATAGAGCTAATGGGGCCTATTACATGGTAGATGCAGACGGTCGGAGGCCCCGGTTCCCTCCTTTCTGCCTCCCTGCACAGGGACCTGTAGTTCGCTAGTTCCGCTTCTGCAGCCTTAAGTTGCTAAGCAACGCTTGCTGGTGTGTCTCCTCTGGGTAGCAGTGTTGGGGTCAATCATTCAGTCAACGGGAGGTGTGAATAAATGCGGCAGAGGTGGAGTTACAATAACATCCGAAGATTTAATAAATCATTGCATATGGATTAATCCATTTTAATCAGAGTTCAAAACAGATGAAGTGCGGTAAGTTTTGACTTTAGTGACAAATTTCAAAGAGCTAGTGCAGTCCCTTGTGGTAACTGTGTTCATTTAGCTTCTCCTCTGCCTCCCATACTTTAACGCCAAATTAGTGTATTTCACTCACAACTACTACAATACTATAAATATAGCATTGATATGTAAAGCACCAAACCTGAATATGCATTTTTTTCTAATTTAGTACATTTAGCAATCTGCAAAAATAAGCATCACATAGTTTTACCAAATATTCTCACAGCTGTTGCACATAACTATATAAAATAGTTTTCTAAATTATGTATTTAATAGAGTCACCAGATTATGCTTGTTTTAGTAGCGGATTTGTTCAGCATGAATAAGAAATGCCCAAATAGAAAAAAAATTCAAAATGTTTTTGTAACAGTGAGCTGGCCAAGGAAAAACACATCTTGTAAAGACTCCAGGTAATTGTGAAATGATTTGGATCAATGAAGGATATAATGTTTTAATTAAGTAAGTAATACATAACAATGTATTACATTTAGTTTATACACTAAATAGGGAAACTTATAGGTTTAAGCTATAAAACACAAGTTCTAGTGCAAATCAGACAAATGTCTGGAAAGCAAACCAAGGAGCTACAAATTTTTTTCACAAGACTGTTTCTCAAATGCTTCTGAACTCACCACAGGAATGAAATGATTTGGCAGAAGACTTAAAATCTAAAGTATCTACATACAAGGATTGTGTTCTGTAAGTTTCTGTGCAGTTCAAATGGTGCAAAAATAAGTTTTTTCACTGAGATATCAACGTTACTAAATTAAAACATTACTTTGCTGACAGATACATCATCTATAATATAAAAGCCTAGTGGCGTGTGTTAGTCTGTGTGTGTGTGTGTGTGTGTGTGTGTGGAAAAAAAACCAAGCTGCAGCGCCACCTGCTGGGCGGAGTTATACACTGACCTATTAAATTCTTAGTGTGTGTGGGAAAAAAAACTCAGAAAGGGCTGAAATATGGTATACTAAGATGTTTTTAATTAGTTCATTTAATTTGTTAATTGTTAAAAGTGTTTATAAAGATTTTAAAAATATATATATATATTTCTTGAAGGAGAAGTGACAGTGGGGAGTGGTTGGTGGTTGCCGGGGGTGACAGAGCGAGAGGAGTGTGATACTCAGGACCTCTGAGAGAGATCCCTGTGTCTGGATAGACATCTGGATAGATGTGGCGATAAAGATGAAGGATGAGGTTATGGAGAAAAATGATTAGGTGGTGACATGTGGACAAAACCACGTTAAAAAGGGCACTTGCATCGGGAAGTAACGCTCTTCCCCTGAGGAGGCCTGGGCTAGGCCCAAATGCATGACAAGAACCTTTTTAACATCTTAAGTAGCTTGATTTGACTAGAATGCATGAGTATCATGCACGGGTTAACTTGTAAGTGAATAAAAACAGTTGGAGTCAGATTGACCTTGGCTAAGATGTTGTTGCTGAATTAAAACAATACTGAGCAGATTGCTGAATTTGGCCCAAATAGTAGCAAACACTAGACTAAGACACAATACAGCACAACAAAACTTGAATATTGTGATCTAGTCCAGGTAAAACTTACAAATGAGAGTGTCACGAACACGCTCCCAGCTGCCGTGACTTTGGGGTGTTTGCTGTATGAGGTCACACATGATTTCAGCCCGCAGTCTCTCTACCTATCACACAGGGTTATAGACCTACGGAATTGTCCCCAACACAGCGCTCTCACACCCCCAGACACTTCAGGTTCTGCCACCACCTATTGAGTACGGGCAATAGGACCCCAATATACTGTCCCACACTGGCACACAGGCTTCTAGTTATCCACAAACTAACAAGACCCACACCAGCACACACAAGGTTAACTCTTCACACCTCCCAACTGTTACACACATGTAAATACAAGCACACACAGCTTGTTAATCAAATGTATCAACAAATCACACACTGACATTCCAAGGGTTGACCTGGATGAGCAATCTCTTCTAAACAGGCTAATGGATCCGTTAGAGTATCAAGGACACAACTTATTAAATTATAGATTTAATATACAAAAATACAGGGCATTCAGATATAAAGAAAAATAATGAATAAACAATTAATATATTGACATAACAAGCAAAAACAGTTTAAAATAAAAAGGATTACATTCAGATTTGCACTTACATGAATTGCATTCTAGCCAAGGGGAATTGGCTAGGAAGATGGACAGCTTATCAATGTAACTTGATTTCCACACACAGGTTTTTAAGCAAACTCAAATGGGACGGCATTCAAAAGGGCAGTGTGAATGCTAATGTGGGGGCGGAAATGTCCCCTGGGTGTCACCTAAGGTTTGTTCAAACTATTCCTAAGTTTTGACCTGTCTTAGCTTTCCTCAGATATCTCCCAGAGACATAATTTTCCCTTCAATAAACAGATCATAATTTCCTGCACATTTAAATACCAAATATGATGAGATTACAACAATATCCAATCTCATCCTGAAATACATGTGACTATGGCTGTTCCCTGTGTAGTTGGTATCTATGTTTTAAAACCCTGGTTTGGTTTTTGTCCCTCAGTACGGAGTGGCAGAGGGATTCTCCAAAATATGAAAAATGAAGGCATTTCCTTTCAAGTTCATATTTCTATATACCTGCATAAAGACCATGCAGATTTTTATACAAGAGTCTCCAAGATGCGCACCAAGGCATATGGCTTTCCAATTTACACCCAGGGGTTAGTTTGTGTTTACAACCCTATTGAAAGGAAGTCAATTAGCTAGGGAAATACATGATCAAATACAATGGATGTCTGTGATCTGCATATCTTAAGCTGGTCTCTTCACAAAGGTTTTGTCTAACTCAATTACCTCCTACTGGGCTCAGGTTAATTTATGTAACCATGCAAAGTTTTATTTTGGGCCCTGACATTCAATATTCGATTTCAGCATATCATATTTATGCTCTCATCCTGACAGAGAGGTAGACAGAATTGTAATTTTCTTCTCATCACTTGAACATAGTTGACATCATTTTTAAACAGAGTCTAGGGATATATTGCTGCTGAGATGGAGCATCCATACAGATAATGCACAGTTATGTTTTGGTGGACCTTAGAGCATTACAATTGCAAACATGTTTAATTATTAGTATATTATTGTACTTTTTGCACTTTAACTGACCTTTTTAATCAATAACTTTTTAGTCACTAAGAATACATGATGAGAATTGCATCTAATATGGAGAAAACATGTTTTTTAGAGTATTTTGTAAATGCTGAAACTAGGGATATTTCCACAGCACAATTTATTTTAAAACACAGTTTATGTGGTGCAGTTTTATAACTTTATAACCTTAATTATTTCAGTTTGTAATGCAGCTATAAAGCATGTCATAGTCTTTAAAAACATTGGTAAAACCTTTTCTGACAAGAGGTTGCTTGAGACCAAACTTTGAGTGATTAAAGGTGGCATGTAAATGTAGCAATATCAAAACTAATGTACAGTATAAGGGTAATGTTTCTTCAAAGCAATAATTAATTTGAAGAGAATTTAAACAAAATATTTTCTAAATAACATATTTGAATCCTTAAGTGATGGGTGAAAATATTGAAATGAATGTTAGCATTAAAAGCAGATATTAAGTGATTAATATAATGTTAACACAGCCTGATGTTTTATAAAATACACATATCTGATGTTGCTTATGTTATTAACATTTTAGACTCTTTTTGGTCATTTGCCATTGAATGGGGAATCCCTTTTGCTGATAAAGCAGTAATTTTCCAATATTGCTCAATTTCCTTTTCAGATAGGGGCAGTGGATGCCATGGTTCCACTGGGAAAAATAATAATTTGGAAACATTAAAACTTGATCAAAGATACAAGCTATATGTGATACATCTCTCCTCATCCATAGCCTTGTTGCCAAATTTCCTGGGACTATCCATGACTCCATCATAATAAAGTAATCAGACATAAGGCATATGTTATCAGAGAGGTGGGTTGAACACACATACTTATTAGGTGTTTGGAGTTTTGCATTTGTTATTTTATTACCTTTGTCCTGTATGTATTAATGTATACAGAGCACAAGAGTTGTCACAATGTTCCATGTATTTTTTTAAGTGCTGCAATGCTTGTCAAATAATTCAAATAAGGTTCCTTTTCCAAAATAATGTAGATACTTTTATCCCTTCTAAAGCAACATTTGGTTATTCTTTCTAAAATGTATTTGCTCTACTTGCAAGAGACAGGGCCTACCCACTCTGGCCCTAGATACTCACTCCTCTTTTCCATGTAGCCACAGAGCAAATACAATTTGGCACATACCTCCACCAGTTCACTCATTTAACAAACATCCTGAATGTACATTTTTGAACCTTGAATAGTCAGGAGGAGTCCTTATGTATGTACCTGAAACTGTTTGCAACGTTATTGCTGTGTGGGATATTTACCATAATGTCGTTCTCATGAATGGGACATGAATTGTGGAGAATGTAGACAATGTGTTGGAGGAACGTGAATCATATTTTCAAACCTTCTCCCGTGGAAAAATACCATAGGTTTGAAGACTATGTTATAAAACAGTACTTCTGTTGTGAATGCAAAGTCAAAATACATATATGAAACTACAAAATTACATTCATGACTAAAACCTGTAACAGCTTATTACCTAAAACATATGACACTTTTTTACAGCGATATATATATATATATATATATATATATACATATGTATACATTATGTACATATATATGTAGATATATATATATATATATATATATATATATATATATATATATGTAAAATATAAAAATTATGCTGAGCAATTTTTCCAGTAATTTTTTAGAAAAGTTATTTGCTTATATTATATTCATAATTGGTATTGAACTCAACACAGATTTCACAATGTAGCATGTGTTTTTACAAAAAAACATTTACTATGATTTAATCTATTACATATATGCAAACGTTTTAATACATTCTTAATTATTTTACTTTTCTTAAAATACAAATTATACTGAAAGAATTTTATTTGGTATTTATAAAGTATTTGTCCCAAGAACAAAGTGTGTAGTTTGTCTATGCATCTGTTTTATGTGAACGGAGCAGTGAGGGCTACAGAAACAGAGGGTGGTTTTAAAGATTCTGCTTTGAGTATGTTGGCCATGGTTTGCTGTAAGGAAATAATCAGATCCATATTCCTTCTCCCTGCAGTTAGGTCTTCTTCGATGATCTGCAAGAGTCACAGAGTTGGTGATCATGGTGGTCCTGTACGTGGAGAGGAGATTTGCCTCAATTATGACATATCAGGGGATAAATGTATCAAGCTGTGATTTTTCCGGCGGGTTTGAAAAACCAGTCAGATTCTAGCTATCATTTATTTTGTACATTCTACAAAATGATAGCTAGAATCTGATTGGTTACTATAGTTAATATCTCCACGTTTTAAACCAGCTGGAAAACTCTCAGCTTGATACATTTACCCCCAGGAGTCTATGTTTTTTTTTCTCCACTGTGGGGGCTTGCTACGCAACTTTAAAAGGGAAAAAAGTTAACAAGCTATGTTTCTGGAGTTTAAACGTAATTATTGTAACCATATTTGAAAGCAAACACACAAGATTTGGTAAAGTAACATGATATACATAATTTTTTTTATTTTTTCTGACCAAGAACATTTTAGGTCTTCTGGAATCCAATGTTACCAGTCACAAGTTTTTATCCCAATCCATCCAGTGGAAGGCTCAGGACAAAATCCCTGGGTCAAAGTTCTGCCCAGCGTATACCAATGGGAGGTCTGACTGGGACCCTAACCCTCTTTAAACGTGCCCAGGATCCAACTGGACCACTTCGGGTTTGTTTCATCTCAATCGGTTCAGGGTTGTCTGAATGCAAACAAACCAAATCCATATAGTGGAGTGCCCAGAACAGGCTCCCCAGGTCAAAATTCTAGCTAGTGTACACCAACGGGAGGTCTGACTGAAACCTACACCCTTAGTATGTCTACTTTGATCCATTGTTAAAAGTCTTTTATAAATTTTCATCCAAATCCATCCAGTGGAAGGCTCAGCACAGGCTCCGTGGGTCAAAGTTCTGTCCAGTATACACCAACAGGAGGTCCGGCCAGGTCCCTAAACCACTTAAAAGCAGCCTGGGATCCAATTGGACCATCTCACATTTTTTTCATCTGAAACGGTGCATGGGTGTCAAAGATATTTGCCTACATACAAACAAACAAGCTTTATATATATGGACAAAAACACAGCAACACACTTTTGATCTACTTGCAGCAACGCTGGCAAGTAAAATTAAATCTGCAAGTAGACCTATACAAATCGAAATGAGCATTTAGTGTGTGACCTCATGTGTAGGGCTGCCATGGAGGAATTATGACCAGATACAATATTAACGCCATCAAACCACAGACAGGCACCAAAATAAACATTTTGACTAATACACAAATTCAACATTCTAATATGGGAAGACCAGGGCCGGATTAAGGGGGGGGCACAGGGGGCATGTGCCCCGGGCCCCCCTCTCTCAGGGGGCCCCCCGGACCAGCTGTGGCTCTTTTTGCTGCCCCCAAATGTCAGTCTACAGGGGGCAGCACAGGGTTCCGTTTTTAAGTGCTCTGTCGGCACTATAAGCACAGGTAAGCTTTTGCTTTTTTTTTTTTTTGAGTGTTCTGGGCTTCCTTAGCTGCGTGTAGATGACAGTGTGAGGAGGAGCAGAGAAGAGCTGCCCTGCCTGTCTGTGGGGGATAAGGTAAGTTAAGATCTGCTGTGTGTGTGACTTTGTGTGTGTGTGTGACTTTCTGTGTGTGTGACTGTTTGTGTGACTGTGTGTGTGTGTGAGACTTTCTGTGTGTGTGACTGTGTGTGTGTGAGACTTTCTGTGTGTGTGTGTTTGTGTGAGACTTTGTGTGTGACTGTGTGTATGAAACTTTCTGTGTGTGTGTGTGTGTGTGTGTGTGACTGTGTGTGTGTGTTTCAGCCAGAGGAGGAGGTGATTATGAAAATGAAGGGGATAATTGTGGACAAGGAGAGTGTGATTTATGGACAAGGAGAGGGGGTGATTTATGGACAAGGAGAGGGGGTGATTTATGGACAAGGAGGGGGTGATTTATGGACAAGGAGAGGGGGTGATTTATGGACAAGGAGGGGGTGATTTATGGACAAGGAGAGGGGGTGATTTATGGACAAGGAGAGGGGGTGATTTATGGACAAGGAGAGGGGGTGATTTATGGACAAGGAGAGGGGGTGATTTATGGACAAGGAGAGGGGGTGATTTATGGACAAGGAGAGGGGATGATTTATGGACAAGGAGAGGGGGTGATTTATGGACAAGGAGAGGGGATGATTTATGGACAAGGAGAGGGGGTGATTTATGGACAAGGAGAGGGGGTGATTTATGGACAAGGAGAGGGGGTGATTTATGGACAAGGAGAGGGGATGATTTATGGACAAGGAGAGGGTGTGATTTATGGACAAGGAGAGGGGGTGATTTATGGACAAGCAGAGGGGGTGATTTATGGACAAGGAGAAAGGGTGATTTATGGACAAGGAGAGGGGGTGATTTATGGACAAGGAGGATGTGATTATACAAATAGAGGGGGTTGCAGAGTGACAACCCAGGAAGGGAAACCAACGCTGATGAGAAGGGGATTGAAGATGCTAAGTAGGTGGGGAATGAGGAGTGAGAGGGAAGATAGAGGATTAAGATGAAGAAGAGGATTGAGGAGTGGGATGTTGGGGATATAAATGGAGAACAGAGAAGTACGATGTGCTCAGACCTAGATTGTCTATTTATTGTGGACCCTCTCTCCATGCCCCAGGGAAGTAGCATTTCTAAAAGTGGGCATTATGGGAAAAATGACAAAATTATGGCCACTCATTCTGTTAGCTCTCCTAAAGAGGACATACACTTACTTTATATGGAAACGTATAATGTACAAAATGTAATATGCCTCCATGCTAGCTCTGTTGCCTTGCAACAAATCAGGCCTGCTAGTGCTTAGCTGGACTAGGCTGTTAGGGATAACCAATATATACTTACATATAGTAAGGTTATTTTGTTAATTATTTGTGGAGTGATTGTGAGGTATTTAATGTGTGCTTGAGTTTGGGGAGAAGGAGTGCTATTTATTAAATGTGAATATGAATTATAAAATGTTGGCAATGGTTTTGAAAAATAGGTTTATTTATTACATGTAAATGCTATTCATTTACACCAGGCTGTTTGGTGGAGAGGGAAATAAGTTTATTAAATGTGTACGCTATTAACTTAATGTCGGGGCTGCTTGGGGAAAATAGTTCTATTATTAAAAGTGAATAGTATTAATTTAATTTAATTCCAAATTTGGGGCTGGTTGCAGGGAGGGTGGCCTAATTATTAAAGGTTGTGCTACTGATTTATTAACTGGACTCTTTGGGGACTCCTAAACTTTATGTACCTGTTTTTGTTTCAAAATAGGCCCCGACATTCCAGAATCTACACAAGCAGCAACTGAGCTTAAGACACCAGCAGCCACAGGTGGTGAAAGTGACAACAGCAGGTAGGAGAGAGCAGGGCCATCTTCCAACTGTTCTCAATATGGTGGGACTGTCCAGAATTTAGGTGACTGTCTCACTTAGTTAGGATTTGGTCTGACTACAAGGACAGTTGGGAGGTATGTCCTACTTCACACTGTTATTCTTGTGAAGGCAGAGTTGTGTGCATCTAACAGTAGTGCACATAGCATTGCCTATTTATTTGTTTAAAATGAATATCATATTCGACAATATGGGGCCCCCCTGTCTTAAGTGCCCCGGGCCCCCCAGAACCTTAATCCAGCTCTGGGGAAGACAATGTATTATACCAAAACCATACATGACTTCTACACCTATACTCAGCTCATGCATGCAACACTACAGTGGGAGTCCATCCCAAATTGTTAACAGTGAGGTGTTGCATTACGAACAACTGGGAACCCCTTTTTTGTTTGTACTTATTGCATTGCACTTTTTCAATACAATGTATACTTTGTGTATGTTAATAAAAAAGTATATTTATTTACAAAAAATACTATTTCATTTTACCAACCTTCATATACTGTTCACGTAGGACGTCAATGACAGAATCACAGGTCTCAGGTATTATCAAACCCAAAACTTGAGGTGAAATTACTGTGCTGTATTTAAGATCTGCCAGTGTCCTTCCTGTTTTCCAATAATCTCAGGGTAGCAACCAGTCTCTGTTCTGCAGATATGGGTCTCCTTAAACGGTGTCCTTCTTCTGGATCAGGGGGGTGACTAGTTGGAGCAGTTCCTGAAATGTGGGTTCATTCATTTGCAGGAAATTCCTGAAGTCATAAGGGTTGTTCTCCCGTATCTCCTGCCGCAGGGGCCTATGAGAGAATGAGTCTCTTCTCTGGAACCTCTCTTTGGTCTAACAAGTCCGATTCTTAATCCTTCTTTCCCTTTGGGTCTGTATTTGCAGTCTTCTTGCCATAGCGAGTTGTAAAAGAACAGTTGCTTGCTGTTCTTCAACAGTATCCGTAATAGTAAAAGAATTTGTTGATGTGCGGTTGCGAACTGTACACAACTATGTGGTACAGAATGAATGATGAAGTTGTGTTTCTTTCTCCTTTTAAGCACTTGAGTAATAATGTTTGATCCATTATTTAACTATAGGGACCACACATGTAATTTCAGTGTACAAAATCCAAATCTTGTAACATGACAATGTGGCTGTTATAAGTTGTTGCTCAGGTGGTCCATCTTTCTTTCATCATTTAAAATGTGTCTAATGTGTACGCATGAATTATCAGAGCATTTGGACCTTCATTTGTTAGTAAAATCGTTGAAGACAACAAGTCTACTAGGTACATTCTTCAGCATGTACCTAGCCTTATCTC
This sequence comes from Mixophyes fleayi, assembly GCF_038048845.1. Classification (NCBI taxonomy): domain Eukaryota; kingdom Metazoa; phylum Chordata; class Amphibia; order Anura; family Limnodynastidae; genus Mixophyes; species Mixophyes fleayi. Next base: position 118,448,316 of record NC_134403.1, on the reverse strand, counting down.
TTCTAGGGAGATTATCTTTTAGATTCTCTACCCTGATACTAAAGTGGTAGTTGCAGTCTCTCTATAACTTTTATTCAGACCTATACAACATATATTTTGAGCTCCATTATTCTCAATAATTGAGTTTAAAGATATAAACATACTTACATAATTGATAGGGCATAGCAGTTCAACACTGCAATTTTAAATCACATTTGCACCAATTTTGCACTTTAAAACTCCTAAAATATTTTCAAATATATTACTAATATATATATATATATATATATATATATATATATATATATATATATATATATATATATACATATGTGTGTGTGTGTAAGAAGATTGACTCAATATTTTTAATGAACTACTAATAAAGTTTGATTATAATTTAATTTACTTTTTTATCCCTGAGGGCCCCTTGAATACATGACACTCTTTCTTTGTCTGTTACAGACACATTACATTACAAGAATGGGTGCACCTCCCAGTGTGTATACAAATAATATTCTGGGTGGATAGATATACACATTTTTTCATATTCCAGGGGGATGTATAATACCTGGTGTAGTTAGCATTCTCTTTGTAGCACTTGAAGACGTGGGAAACAGGAAACCCCTATAAGTGATTATTCTATGTGCTTAGATTGGCTGAATAGCTTCAATCAATCAGATATATCGTGGGAAAAATATTTGAGGGACCATTAGTTTTTTCCATCCCCACGTCTTCAAAGGTGGGAGTTATTTATTTCCTCTACTTCCACACATTAAAGAGCCAAACGGATGTCAGGAGATGGTCCCTTTTATGAACTGAACCCTGTGTTATATTTTATATTTTATTTAAGCTATATATACAATGCGTGAGGTTAGGTGGTTGCACCATATCACAGAACATTCTCATGCGGTCCTCTCCTCTCTCTCAGTTTACAAAGGCCTGCAGTCCCATACACTTTACTGTTAAATGGTTACACTTGAACCTCAAAAATAAAATCTACACCCGTTTAAAATTTCAATAACAAATTTCTGTGAAGCAAAAAAATTACGAACTTTACACCTTGGCAAAACCATGTTGCACTGGAGGGGGAGGCAAATGTAAAATGTGGGGATAAGTTTATAATTGGGGTAAGGCATGTCCTAGATCAACTTTAAATGTCATTGTAAAAATAAAGCTATCAAGCATCTGTGTGCTACATAAAAAAACAGCCAGTATTTTCCATATGTGCAAAATAATAAACTAATTTGCACCCCTTGCATTGCAACATGGTTTTGGCAAGGTTGAAGTTCCTCATTTTTTAGCTTTACTTTCCCTAATGAATCAGGCTCATAATGATTAAGTTCCAATCAGATATTTATAAAAATTCCCCCTTAATTTTTTGGGCGACTTCAAAAGCCCTAGAAAAATTTTGTGTTTATTCTTTGTTTGATTTTTAGTGATGGTAAACAGGAGACCCCTTTCCATTATACTGGAATCAGCTGGATAAGGTTGCCAACCTTTGGGTTCCACTATTGAATCCTAACTAGCAGCACATAGTAAGATAACCTATCCATTAATTGCATGAATTAGCATTGCAAAGTATAGAGCTATTTATATGTGAAAACATAAACTTTAGATCCACATTTCAGTTGGTGTGCTGGGGAAACTTTGTCTTATCCATATTTTATATTTTGAATGTTTACAATGAAAATACATGTAAATTAATACACTAAGTGCAGATGCATAATTGACATTTTGATAAATGAAAACAACTCCTGAATGATTTACATAATTAGCTAATGTATGCATGCATTTTCCTAAGGCCTCACATATGCTGTTATAAAGCTTTGACATCTGGATCACACATTTTTCTACAATGCAATGGTTGGTGTAATGTAATGATTACAAAATATTGTCTTTCTGCTCTTTTTGTTGTTTATTAATTGAAACACAACATACAATTTACAGAATTTACATAATAGAATATATTTTTTGAAGCTGTTAGAATACATATTTTTAGGCACAATGTACAGCTAAACAAGAGCTTTAAGAAACAGCAATTATTATGTAAAGCGTTTTATTGATGTGCTGAAATTGCCTTTATTGAAATAACTTTACAACACAGTTTGATTTTAATTTTATTGCAATGGTTTCTATTTTCTAACTTTGTCAACTACTTTTGCTTTCCAACAACCCTGCAGTCTACAGATTCCTGTTTAAATGTACTATGAACGAGAAAAAAAAAATGAGGGGGGGTTTTTTTAATTTGCAAAGGAAAATTAGATTAAAACCACCACATGTACAATTATGGTATTCAGATTTAGCTTTTAATCACCCCAAAAATATATAAAAAAGTTAGGTCCACATATTATATAGCAATATATATTAAGCTGAACAACTCATGCCAAAGCCTTCCAGTTCTGGCCAGTCCTACATTAAATATAAACATGAATTCAAAATGAATTTTACCTTGATCTTTGCTATGCTCTTTTACTGGGTTAAATCCTGTCTATATACAGCTAATAAAGAGAAGTACTCCCAAGCAATAGCAACTATTAGATACCTAGGGAATCACATATGACTAGGAGGGGATCTGCAACAAGGGTTGGTCACAAAACTCATTTGTAACACAGAGATACTATAAAATATTGTGTTGTACCATAAGTATGAATGCAAATAAACTATTTAAGAACTGGGGTACAGTAAGGGTGTGACCACATCATCGAAACACAAAAAAAACCATTGAATCCTCACCACTCGCCAAAAACCTGATTAGTGCTGTTCTAGCTAATTCAGCTGTATTGTTATTATAAACAGGGAATGTTGGCTCCATATATTGAAATAACTATTTTCCACTTTTGGACAGTCATACATTAAATATAACCATGAATTCAATCTGAATTTTAACATGATCATTGATGTATTTTTAAGTGAATAAGAGTTGTCTGCATAGAGATGTTAAAGCCAAGTACTCGCACGTAATTATCTATTATACATCTAGGGAATCACCTGACACCAGCTGGACAGAGAAGGGAAATATAATAAAGATTTATACAAAACCTGTAATTATCAAAAACAGACTATAAAATATAGTCTACCACACAAAAATTACCACAAGTATTTCATGAATGCAAAGAAACTACCAAAAAATGTGGGGCGCAGGAAGCATGTGACCACATTATGTAATATTAAATCCAAAGACCTCATAAAAACATTATTATTCTTCACATTCTGGCATTCCTACACTAAATATAAACATGAATTCAATCTGAAGCATTTCCATGCTGTTAAGATGAGTATACTTAACTAGCACTGGAAACATGAGCTAGGCAAGCACAGTTTTTTTTTAAAAACCTAAAAGAAACCTTTAACATTATGAATGTGCTGATAAATAGGTGTAAGGGCTAGTAGTGGACCACTTCATTAAGCTTTCAAAATAGGTGCTGGGTGAATAATTTTACTGTAGACCTATTGGAAACTGAAACACATCATTTTTAAACACTTAGTGATCCAAAATGTTAACTAGATAATATTTTAATGGTGGAAATATTGTCATGAAATACTGAATGTAATCAATTGGACCATCTTGAGATAAGCAACATTTTCAAATCTATTTCACATGTGGCTTCAGAATGTCCCTTTTTTCTCTAGCGGAATTTGTCCTTAAGTTTGCCTTGCAGAATTATCCTGGTCCATTCTGTCCACCTGTTATTAAATTGGTCTTTCTGTAAAACAGCACAGCAAATGCAGAACTTGAAAACTGTATAGTCAAAACATTGTAACTCTGTTCCACTGTTCCCCTCCAATACCAACCTATTGCATTTCACAATGGAAATGTATGATTCTATAATCTAGAAGAATGGTCTTAAAAGACATCAGGCAAATTTGGAACTTTTTATGTAACGCCTATCAAAATAGTAATTACTTTTAATTTCAGGAGAATCTCTGACTAATTTAAAGATAATTGTTCCTTTGGAAAAGAGCCTGTTTTTGATAAAAATATACATCTCATAATAATGTATTTGAAAAGTGTTTTTGCACAATTTTTATTACCACTCCTTAAGTTTTAGACGTACTTGCGGTTAGCGTGCCTACATTTTGTTTATTTACCTGGATATTACCATGGAAAATTGGCTCATAATTGGTTCCAAAAGGAACTTGTGTTTTAAAAAGTAAAACAAATCCAAACAGTGTTGTACAATTTAAAGCTCTATGTGCAGGTTATAGTATCTATTTTATTGCAAACAAATTAGAAAGCATGTATATTACTGGCTTTAAAATATATACAATATGTTATTTTTCTTTAAACAAAGATATGTTGGTTGAGGCGCACCTCAGGCTTGTCTTCAATATGTTTAAATAGATTTGTTTAGCGGTAAGAGTATATCTGAAGGTACAGTACAGTAAATGCTCGAAGGCAAGAGAAGGTTTGCAAGTTGTTTTTTTAACAAAATGTAAATTACTCTCTGAGGCCAATTTCCACTTTCTGCTGAACAAAAGGCATTTCTGCTTGCATAAATAATATACAGGGATATAGGCAAACTAGAGATGTATATATCATATGAAGATGGCCATTATTCTTGTATTAGACTCTCATTTGCTCTTGTGCAAAATGTGAAATATGAGTTGACTATGCTTTTGTACAGATTAGCAGAAAATGTTGACACTTTATAAATAAAATGTCAATAATAACAATATTTATTATAGTTATATAAAGCTCATCCTTGTATACTCTCTCTCCAGAAATATATAGAGAATATACAATACAAAATTACAAAGGGATAGGTGAGAGATTCCACAATCCAAAGTCATGATAGGTTGAATGGCTCCTGACAAAATGAAACCATGGGTGTGTGTGTGTGTGTGTGTGTGTGTGTGTGTGTGTGGTAGGCAGTGACTGATGTGAATGATTAAATATTATCTGTGAAGTGCATCTTATTATGTAGGCTAATAAATGATAATTTAATTGAGTGAAACAAAAAGAATACCTTGCACATTCTGAAAAAAATACTTCATGTGAATAATATGAGTATTATGGATTTTGTATCAATGAGCCAATCCCTATTGTTTATGTTAACAATGTGTAGTACACAACACACAATACTCTAAAGGATGCCTCTAGGTGCAAATGCACACTTTTGGGTGCCAGAATAAAACCGAAATAGTGCTGTACCTGTCACCAGCACACCTGACATTCATTGGCTTTTTTTATTTCTTCATTTATAATGGCTTGTGATTGGATGACATGGCACAGTGTGCTGACAGTAGTTTACTGTGGAGTCAAATAGGTGCTGAGGAGGAAGAAACTACTGTTATGTTCTAACTTTACAGAAGTCATCAGGGGATACATTACATCTAAATTGAAAATTAAGGGCATGTCGAATTTGTAGGTATCTGTAAAAGTAGTTTCTAGGAATGTCATGTGCTAATCTAAGTTGATCAAAAGTCATAAGAGATCCTAACTCATATGGGTGACCCAGATTATCGACTCCAAATGTGTGCCATGCAGCTGCACCATCCATATACATGAGCTTACCAAGATTAGTATTGAACCAAAGAGGGCTTCTGGATCATATCCAGAACCATCAATGAGCCTAGAAGAAAAGTGCCATGTTTTCATTGCCTAGGACAGCAAAGAGGAATACATCTTAGTGTCTATCCGTCATAAGGAAATGGATCCGTATATGAGGAGAGCCTTCTTCATCAATTAAAATTGAAAAAATTGTGTGTGCGGGGAACCACTCATTTTTCTAGATCTGCACAGAGTGCTATGCTTAACACGAGCCCCTTTGTCTGCTCACACCAAGGATATTATATAATGATCTATCTTTTTAAAAACAGCTTCAGAGATATAAACAGGTGACTGCTGCAGGACATATAAAAGCTTAGGCTGTAGAATCAACTTAATGAAGTTGATATACCCCATGACTGTGAGTGGTAACTTCTTCCAAGCCTGCATTCTACTTTTCATATAGTCAATTTGAGTTTGAATATTATATTTTACATTTTTGGACACATTTTTTGAGATCAAGATATTCAAGTACTTAAATTTAGAAGGCTATTATAGGCGGAGTGTAACAACCAGTAGGGTCAGAGGAATGCCCATACAGTCTGCTCGCATTGGTACTACCTCTAAGAAGGCGCGGAGTCTAACGGAGAGGGAGATTTTGCCAGAGGCTCCCGCAAGAGAGAATAGACTTCGCAGCTCCCAGCGGTTCTCCTAGCAGGTGATGAGCGAAACTGTAATGAGAACTGAGACTATAACTGAGGATGACATGGATGCAAAGTATCTGAATAATTGAGAGACTAGGAAACAGTCCCCCAGGGAAACAGTAGGGCTGATATACTGGGAGCTAGGATCAGGAGAGCAGAAGGCTGGTTACACAGGTAACGATTGTCAGCAGAGCGATTACAACAATGATAGTGGAATAGACACAGAGGCTGTAATGATCTGCAGATTGATGTGCTGGAGACTCAGAGAACAGGTAGCTATAATCTGCAGAGCGTTTTATTACAAGGATAGTGGAGTAGACACAGGGGCTGTGATGGTCTGTGGATTGATGCGCTGGAGACTCAGAGAACAGGTAGCAATAACCTGCATAGCATTTTACCACAAGGATAGTGGAATAGATACTGAGGCTGTGATGATCTGAGGATTGATGTGCTGGAGACTCAGAGAACAGGTAGCTATAATCTGCAGAGCGTTTTATTACAAGGATAGTGGAGTAGACACAGGGGCTGTGATTGATGCACTGGAGACTCAGAGAACATGTAGCAGTCAGGAGCCAGGGAACAGGACGTCTGAACAGGAGGAGAGACCTGAAGATCTGGCAACTAACACAGGTAAAAGGTGTACTTTAAATAGTGAAGTCTTGCATCCGATTGGCTGGAAAGAATGAATGAGGAGATTGTCGGTTCGCGCATGCTCAGATCAGCTGACAAGATGGTGCCCCGCCAGGAGAGCAGCGGCATCCGTCCAGAGGAGTAAAGCTACCAGAAAGAAAGTGAGTAATAGCGGGGAGTCCGTCGATCATTTAGTCTGATGTGTGATAGGGAGATGTGGAACAGGAGTAGTTGGACAAGGTCCCAGAAGTGGAGATATATTAGATTTGTCCCAGTTAACTTAAAGCCTTGAGAACGACCCAAATATAGTCACTACAGATAAGACAACATATTATCTGCATATAATGCTATGGTAGCTATTTTATTTTTCATGTCTATGTATATGTAGATGTATTCATACCATACAAGCCAATAATTCAATAGCCAGCGTAAATCAGGCAGATAATAGCAGACATCCCTACCTTTTGCCTCTGCCAAGGGCAAAGCCTTTAAAAACAAAGCCATTGACACAAACACGGTCCATTGGTGAAAAATACAAGAGGCACACGCAATCCACACAGACAGGATCAAAACTAAACCTACACAGAACTGCCCATCAAAATATCTGTTCAACTGAGTTAAAGGCCTTCACGGTGGCCAATGAAACTATCTCTGCTTAGCTAGCCTCTTCATGTTGCAGCTGATAGTAGCAGAATAGGTGATGTAGGTTAATTGCAGTCGATTTCTGTGGTAGGAAGGCAGTTTGATTAGAGTGTACCAAGTCAGAGATAATCCCAATAATTTGTGTTGCCAGATTCTTTGTTAAGATTTTAATGTCAGTAGTCAGCAGAGATATTGGTCTATAGGATTTCGGACATAAAAAAATCCATACAAGACTTAGGAATCAGTATTATAAGTGCCTTAGATATAGTCAGGGATATTAAGCCCATTTCAAGGAGACTCTTGTAAGTTTATAAGAGTTTAGGGGCAAAAAAATCTAAATGTTTCTTATAGAGCTAAATAGTTATCCCGTCTATGCTCGGGTCTTTCCATTTGGAAAAGAGGAAATGCACCAATCTCTTCTAGTGTGAAGGGGAAGTCAGTCTGGGCAACTTAACCCCTTCAAGAAATGTCACCAACTCAAAATTAGAGTAATTCGCTTTAGAAGTATACAGAGTTTTAAAATAATCATAAAAGACTTTAGTTATCTCCGGAGTCAAAATCTTAATATATCCTGCAGTGTCCCTGATTTATTCAATTACAACAGCTGCTTGTTCAAATCTAGTAATATGTCAAAAATGTAATCCTCCTCCTCCATTTAGGACAACGAGTGGAACAGCCGCAAAGTATTGTGCATGTTTAGTGAAAAGAAGACTGCGCCTAGATTTATCTAGGAGATTATCTGACCACTCCCACTGGGCAGTAAACCACAGAATCCTATCAGCATCTTGAAGAGAGGAGATATAAGCAGCTTTCAAACTATGAAATTCCCTCTCCATCTCCTTACCCCTTAATCTGGACCTATCTTTATAGGAGTTGACAGCAGTAATGAGGGAGCCTCATAGAAATGCTTAATGGCATCCCATAGAGTATAGGGACCCACTGAATGTTGAATATGTGCAAGATATCATTCCCATTGGGACACCAATTCAAAACCACTACCCAGTAATGTTAACCAAAAAGGGTTTAATTTCCAAAATTTTTGTCCCATTGGGTAGTCAGCATCAATAGTAAGAACCAGTGGGAAGAGGTCTGAAATCCCACTAGGCAAGCAACTTGCATCTAACACAGTTGGGACCAATCGTCTAGAGATAAGCCCTGTATCTATCCTAAGTAATGTATCGTAAGAGGCCAAAAATCAAGAGAATTACTTTTCTTCTGGGTTTTTTTAAGAGGCAGATATTGATTTATCCCATCTCACTCACTAGCTGAGCAAATTTAGATTTTCCACAGAGAGTAGATCCTCCAGATTCCCGCCATCTATCCAAAGAGTTGTCAGAAGTATCATATTAAAATATCTGAAGCATATTACCTGAGTATCTGGGCTTAAGGATATAAAGTTACTACATTTATTAACAATATCCCCATTGTAAGGTGGTGGAATATAAACCCCTAGTAAAGCCAGTGGGACAGAATTGAAAGCACATTTAACAAATAAATAATGGCCCATTGGGTCCGACTGAACTACACCTAACACAAATTAATTAATTCAGATATGTAGGGATTCACCCCAGGAATTAGAAGCATGATCTGAATGATATGTTCAGCATATCCAAGGATGTTTAAGGGCTAGCAATGAGCAAATTAGTTTCAGTGAGACAAATAACATTTGCCTTATATTTCCTGAGCTGGGACATAACCAAGGATCTTTTAATTTTATTTTAAGGCCATGAACATTCGAGGACAGGAAACAAAGGGGTCTGTGTCCAGGTAGTCTAGACTTCATGGCGGAATATACAATATATGGTTAAAAGACTAGCCATCAAGCACCACCATATCATATCTCGTCAAGCACCCAGTCACCCAACATAAGATGAAAATTAATTAATAGTTTCTAAAAGTTAGAAATTAGACATCTCGTTAAACCTAATGCTGGCTGCAAAAGGAGGAAGTGACCCTCTGTAATGATTGCACATACACGGCTAAGGTCATACAGGAACCTGGTCATGGATCAAGATCAGTTTCTCTGGCAGCAATGGACTCCATTAAAAAATAAACATCTGATTTCTCCTGCTTTAAACCCTTGATGTATTGATGAAAGAGTTGGATGTCCATTCTCTGGAGAAAACAGTTGTAGTCTCCAGATGTTTAACTCATTGCAGCTTCATAAATTGTCAGAAAGTCTGATAAAAATGTGCTATTTTTACATGATCAAATGTTAAAAGATTTATGTGAGGTACCTCCACATCCATTGTTTACACCTTTATAAATCTGAGAAAAGTGCTAGAAATATGGAAAACATTAACAAAAATAAGAAAAACTGATACAAAATAATTTACAGATGGTATATAACACCCTCCTATCTTATTGAAATTTAAAAAACAAATCGAACATATGTTAGAGATATTTGGTGGCATACTCAAAAGGTTAAGAATTTCTTGAGTGAAATGAACTTTATCAAGGAAATTTCAGTAATTACCATCACACAATGGACCTCAAACACCCTAATTCATGAAGTCATTCCAGATACCCCTAGATATTGTAAAATACTAAATAAACATACAGTGTCCTTAATGCTGCCAAGTGCTTAATTGCAGCACTGTGGAAGAAGAAAGAAACTCCCCTGACTTACAAAGATGATTAGCAAGATCTGGTATATATATAATTTAGAATCCATCACTAATATAAACAGTGATATCTACAATATTTTTTTAAGTACTTGATCCCCCTGGATTAAATATTATAGGTCTGTTGCGTTATTATTTGACTTACCATTTACAAATTTGTTATCGCATATATTAATTAAAATAATAAAAACTAATAAAAATTCTGTTGACATTTGTTATTTTAACTACCCCATAAGCCTTTCCATTACCAAACCCCTCTTTCTCATCTACTCCTCCCGTAACATTAAAAAAATCTTGACTTCATGTTTCAAATGAGGGTAATACTATTGTTTGCTGTAATAATCTCTATGTAATCAATGGTGTTTTTGTTCCACTTCCCTCCTTTATATTTTGTCTTCTTCCTGTAAAACTCAATCAATTGTTTTTAAAATCCAATGTTAATATTTATGCAGTAGTCTAAATGGAAATGACAAAAAAAGTAATCAGAATAAACATAGGATCAGCCATGGTTTCCACAATGTAGTGATCCAATTTCAAGATGCTGCAAACCCTTGTGTTCTGGCGAAATAAATAAGAAGTTTGATCTACAAGTCCAACATATTATGCTAAATCGCTTACTTTCATCTCCTCCTTCAGCTTTTCCAGCTGTTTTTCCAGTAGTTTGATAAGAAATATGACATGAATGAGTGTGAATGAGTATATGAGTCAGGCTAGCAGTGTCTGAACTCACTTAATTTGTTACAATTTTACATGGTTTGAGTAGCTTGCATAAATATGAAGGAATTCTCACGTGTGCTGAAGCAAGCTAGAATGTCACCTCTCTCCCAGCTGGATGTGTAGGTCTTGATGGTTTGTTTCTGTTCCTCCAGGTACTAAAGCATATAAAGTGTGCAATTCCACCATGTTGCTACCTCTTGCTTCAATTGGTGGCGTGGCAGATAATTTTTTTTGGGAGCTGCTGTAAACTTCTACATGCGGTTTCTGAATTTCGAAAATGCCCAGAAATTTAATGGCCACAGACATCGTCTTCTGCACTGACCTCTCATTTTTTAAGAAATTCTGAACCATCAAGCTTATTGTGTGTGCAAAGCATGGTACATGTTGAAAATTACCCAGTGGTAATGCACACACAATATTTGCTCCATTATCGGGTATGAGGAATTCTGGTGAGAGTCTTAGTGGGGTGAGCCATTTTCCAATGATATTTTTTTAGCAGATTCATACAGGTATGTTTCTTAGTAAAGCCAGCGATACAGAGAGTAACCTGCCTGTGAAATACTTGTCATTGTATGCTAGCACTATTATGTTAAAAGGCTAATGTTAGTGTCAGGACTCCTAGCACAAATAGCATGGATAATTATGGTAATGAAAACAGAATATCTTTATTGATAACACAGGGAGCCATAGGTGCAGATAATAGTTAACGGCAACTCAGTTCTTAGAGGCAGCAGATTCAAAACAGCAGGAAATAACAAGTATAGAACAGATTACACAGGATCCAACAAATGTACTGAATGGTTAGTGGTAACAGTTCATATGGGCAGCAGGTTCAAGACAGCAGGGATGGCAGGTATAAGGCTAAAGGCACAAGGCACCGGATGATCTATGGGTGTCAGGATTCCAGGTTTAGCCAGGTGACACAATGCATCAGATGGTCCACAGGTGTCAGGAGTCCAGGTTAGCCAGCTTTCACAAGGCACCAGATGATCCACTGGTGTTAGACAAATGGAGGGTTATACAGTCTAAGAGTCAGAAGCCAAGAAATCCACAATGTCAGTTAATGAGCAGGAGCAAGGTCAAAAGGAAGTCAGGGTCTAGGCCACAAGAGGAGATGCAAAATGGAGGGACTAGTAGGAGTCAATACCAGGAAGCAGGTCAGAATCAGATCACAAGAATGCACATAGAAACCAGCATCAGTAAAGACAATTGAAGAACTAGCTCAGATTGCAGGATAACGCAGTCTCTTTAAGGACAGCCACAGGGGATTAGGATCCTTGCTCAATGATGAGGAGTTAACCTCTTTGCGGGTAGGATCTTCAGAAGGCAAAGCAGCATCTACAGAGAGGATGCTGCAGTTTAGCCAGAGGCAGATCATGACAGTTATCTATTTTCCTTTTATTTAGACAAATCAACACTTTTATCAATAATTTTTCCCTTAATTCGTACATCAAATCCTTTCCTTTAAGTTTGACTGATATGGATATCTCATTTTATCAACACATTGGCCTGTGTTGGAGAATCAGCCATGTTGCCATTTTTACACAAAATTAGTAAAACTTGCTCTAGGCTGAGACTCTAGCTTGCATTTACATATCAAATGCTGTGAGCCAGAACACACAAAGAGTTACATGATACAATTACTATCTCCTGTGGCAGGGTTTGCTCCACTCACAGGCAAGGTTTTAAATCTCATTGAGGAAGGCTATAGTTCTCTTTCTCTTTTATTTCAATCTCACTGGAGCACACAGTTGAACATTTTTGCAAGTATAATAATGTTAAGGAAACTGTAAGTTGAATATACTGAATAGAGTAAAGTTTTGTGTGTGATGCAGTTTGTGCTAGCGTTGATGTAATGGAGTTTTGTATGTATGACGCAACATAGAATATGCAAGTACATGGGTGAGATTACAGAGACTGCAGATTTCTATAATGTGAAACAGTTTGTAATTTAGCTTGGTAGTTTATAGCACTGTGCTTGAATGGAATATGTCGTTTGTGATTGCATGTAATATAAGTGAATTTATATGGATTATTCTGTGTGATAAATTATTGGGATTTGTCTTTGTGATTGTATGTGATATGAATGAAATGATATGCATTGATATAGGACTGTGTGCACTAAGGCTATTGTCTGTGTATACCATGGATTTAATAGTGTTATAAGGGAAATTTTATTTGTAATATGTCTGAGAACAAGATGGTGTATGCCATGCTGGTATATGAGAGTATAATGCTATTGTGAGACATCTTCCCCTACACACATGTATATTAAGTGTGATATAAATGGTATCATTTTTTAAATGAGATAACTTAAGTTTGCTCAAAATAGCCGAAGTTTCTATGTAACATCGGTGGAATTAAATAATGTGAGAATTTATGGTTTACTGTGAGTGGTATGGGACATAAATGGTATTTGAAGTTCATAGTGTAGTGATTTCATATAAATGAAACAGACAATTAATTTAACGTATTGCATCAACATATATGCTAATATCTATAATATAATATGTGCTAATGTAGTAAATTTACATTTTGCAGGATTTAGAGCACCCTTTCGACATGTTCTTCCCACATGACCTTTTTTACAAATAAAGTTTGAAAAAGTACTACTACTGCCAATACTAGTACTGGGATGCTACTGATCTATAGACTGATCCATGGATGAACATGAGAAAGGCTACTTGAAGTTGGCACCACACCAGGTGAATGCCCAATGAGATAGTGAAAGAAGGAACTGACACCTTGCAATTCAATATCATTAAATCTAATATAATTAGTTTGTTAAAATAATGCTTTGCTTTTTTTTTTTGGGTTGTGCTGTCAAGAACAGTACCCTGCTTCTTTGCTTCTTTGGCTGCTTGCTAGTACAAATATGATACTGCCCCTCAAACAATAGTTTTCACATTCAAACACTTGGATTTTAAAATCAAGAAATACTTTGTTTTTTGGGGGTGCTGATCACAGTCAAACACAGCCCTCTGACAAGAAAGGCCATAAAGCAGAATGCACTTAAGCTCACATGTATTTGGCCGAGTGTCTTTTACTTACCCATATACGGTTAAGTCTCCTGCATCCCCCAGCCAATAATATCCGCATTGAGGGCCTTTGGCTTCACTATATGCTCTGCATCCAGTGGATGCTGGACCTCTTTTTTGTGGCACCAAATCTGGGAGATCTGTAACAAAAGAAAGGCTCAGTGTTAGTCGCTTAACATCTATTTCTTCTTATTTTTATACATCTTACCTTATTCTTAAATGTCATCTCTTCTGTTCCTTTAACTTTTATATTTCCCTGCTTTTGCTTTCTCTCTTCTCTCTTTTCTAACCTTTCTAAGTCAGATGCCTATAAAGCTTACAACCGGACATGGAGTTAGGGATGACACCTGGCTCTTTCATCTCCCCATTCTTCAGTAATACAGGGCTTTACCGCTTGTTACTTTTAGCGAGGACATGATATTTTTTCCATGGACTAAGGCCTGATTAGCTAATTGCCTCAAGGGTTTTATGGCTTTTTATTTTCATATCGGTCCCTCCCCTCACCTCTCCCTGCTTTTCCCCCCAGAGCGGTGGCTGCTTCTGGTAGGTACGACTGTGGCCAAGACTTGATTTTGAATTGTTTTGCTTTGTTTTAAGTGCACCCACCCAGAAAATATGGATATTGGTGTTAGATCATTCCTACGTGTACTTGGTATCTAGACACCAATAAGCTCATGATTGGGGTTCCTTTTCCCATTCTTTGGAAGTGAAATGGTTCCGTAAGAGGGGGTGAGGATGACTGTCCCTTATACCTCTTTTTGTCAGCTGAGATAGTAAGGAAATGCCCCCCTCTCTGGTCATTCACCTTGGGAAAGGAAAAGTATTTGGAGTTGTTTATCTCCATTAGAGAGGATTTGCATGCAATTCAAGCGAGCAGTAAAGTTGTGCTGGTCTGATGTAATTCCCTGGCTGTTCTGGAGGGTCAATATTCCAGCCACCATCATGAGAATTCTTCTTCAGAAAGTCAATCGGTCTATGGGGCATGTCGTTATGGGGGAGGGGTAGTTATTGACCACCCCTTAATCACGGTGGAGTGGATTCACTCTTTAAGGTCAGATGGAGTTCAAATTATGGATGATGGTTTATGACTGTTTATAGAACAGATATATTGGAGGTTGGGTGTTTTAGTTTAGTCACTGGGTGTTGGGCTATGTGTACATTACAGGACCACAGTTTTGGAAAGCATAGTTGTCAGAGACTAATTCATACGATGCCCGCTGTTTGACTGCAGGTACAGGTCACTGCCCCCTTCAAAGTACCTAGACTCTTGGTCCTTTTGTGTGTGGGACCCTTTAACCTGCTTTGTGTGGGCACATCATTGTGAGTCCAGAAGGGGTGTAGTCACTCTGACACCAGATTTAGCACCAGTCAATTGTAAAGGATTATATCCTGGGACCAGTGGTTTAATGGCAATGTGGCCTTCCACTGTTTGGTTTCTTTTATTAATTGTTAGCTTTGTCTGCCACCATTCTTATTTAATAAAACTGTGACCTTTTGCCAAATTTACTTTGGTGTCCATGTGTTTCTTTATTTCTTTATATGTTTATTTATTATTAACAGTAATGAGTCTTAACATGCAAAAAAGGTTAGGTGCAATGACAAAGAGGCATTAACACTATAAAGGTTATATATTTTGCCCGCTTTATTGTACAGACATAATTCTTCCCCTCAAAGAATATCCTTCAGACTCAAACACTTGAACTTTAGAATCAAGAAATCCCGTCTTTTTTTTGGATGTGCTTGTCAGAGTCAAACATCACCTTGTTTTTGTGGCCACTTACTATTAAGATGTGGTACTGCCCCTCACACAATAGCCATTACAATCATCACAGACTTGTATTTTAAAACAAGCCATACTTAATGGTTTTTGTCCACTCCTAATTAGTTTAAAAATATACTAGTATTAATTTAGAATTCATTGATTGTCTACTTTTCACTATCCTCCTCTCACTTTAAATTATAATCAAGCTAACTGTGCGTATGCAAATAAACTGTAAACATTTCTGCAGTAAAATCAAAGCTAGTTCAGTACACATTGATTCTGTTTTTCTCCTTTTCCAACCCACTTTATCAGCAGACAATTTCAGCAAAGGACTTCCCCACATGCTATCAATTCTAAAGTGCCAGCTGAGAACAGGAGGGAGGGCTATATATAGAATATCTCGTTCTAAGACACAAAAGATCCGACATTTCCAGGAAATTACATTTTTGCCTTGTTTTTACATCCGAATCTGGTAGGAAAAGTCATGGCTCGTTTCGACTCAGAACTCCAAATGTTTTGTTTGTCTGATTCCTCTGAATGGGAGCAGCTCATCTCCAGTATATATTAAATTTTTGGCCAATAGATTTTAAGTACATAAAAATCAGTGTATTTAGATTTTTTTTCTATATTCTACCCTATTTTACTGTGTACGTCCCTTTTGTACCTTTTTGTCTTTTTAGAATGATTACACATAGAATAATGTGCTCATTAATTTTTAGCAGAATAGCAACATTAATTCTATGCATTAACTTTATGCCTTATATTATGTTGGCCAACTTTAAACTTATACATTACTATACGTTTATCTTTTATATTTTTAATATACATATGAATAGCTATGTACTAATGCAATGGCTTATTTTCCTATTATTAAACTGATTTACTGTCTGTGTTAAACATTGTTTTGTTTGAACATAATATTTAGGACTCTGAGTATACAGTACAAGTAACAATATACAAATGAAAGTACATAGCGGTGGATTGCTCATATTTTTGCTTGAGTTGATTTATTTAGAGGCTGATTTACCAAAGCATGTAACGTCCTGGCAGCTTGCTCAATCTGTGTTCAGCTCTACCTGATAATCAGGTCAGGAGAATGTATTCTATTTTTCAATTTCTTCTAATCTAACTACATGAATGGAGGCAAATGTGTTTCCCAAAAGATGCTGAATATTTACAACCTTTAGTAAGTCAGTACCTTAGAATATCAGTTAAAATTATTTGATTTATTATTTTGATTTATGAAATAATTATATTTGCAAAAATACAACTGTTGTTCATCTTAATATTTAAATTTTAATATAAATTTAAAGTAAAGATATAATAGTTTTAATGGTTAAATTAGAGATGTTCACTGACCCCCGTGTTCTGGTTTTGGTTTCTGTTTTGGATCTGGATTAACTTTGTGTTTTGGTTTTGGTTTTGGCAAAAACGCCCTTGCGTGTTTATTGTTTTTGGATCCCAATTTTTTTTTTCTAAAATTCCAATAATTTTTGCTAAAATCACATATTTTTGCTTTTTCCCCCCTACATTTTTATTAACTTAATTACACTAATTTCAACTCATTTGCAGTCAATTTTGACCATCTCACAGGTCACAATATTATTTTCATACACTTTCAAACAAAGACTGCAGCGACCTGGCTGGATGCTAAGCAACAGAGCAATGACTCAAACACACGGCAGTTCATAGCACATCTAGGAAACAATGCCACACAGCAGTGGCAGAAAAAGAAAAGTAGTGCACGATGGAATTGTCCTCGGATCATGAAATCAGTTATGGTTCATTTGATCGCTCCACCCGTTCCTTGGATAACTGTGTTATTTCTACAGCTAATACATGGCGATGAGCGCTGAACCCCGCCCCCCCCCCCCCTGGGGTGCGTGCTTTTATCAGACCCAGACCAATCCAGAGTGCCAGAAAATGCACTAAAAAGAGCCAATGTAATTCACAGCAAAAAGCTTCGAATCAGCCCCAATTCCCAAAAAAATATAATATAGATAGGTACCTTTGTCATAAAGTGTAGATTACAAACACTTTGTGCAATACTGATGAAACAGCAGCAAAGTGGAAGGTAATACATATACACATCTATTTAGACATCCATGCTTACATTACTGTGGCTTTTCAAATGCTACAAATGGCTAGACAACTGTTGTCATGACTTGGGTAAAAATAATTCCACACATCAGAGGTGGATTTTTGGTCTTATGCCCAGGCATGACATCGGCCTTCTTCTTATCACGTGTAAGAACTGTTTCCACTGGGGCAGGGCTTACTCAAACAACATCATCCACATCAACATCCTCATTAGCGCCCTCATCAGCTACACAAATATCCCCCTCAGTCTGTTGCAATTCCAAAGTGGCATCCTCAATTTGTGTATCAACGGCTACGCTTGGGTTGTTCATGCACACATCTGCATAAATGCTGAAAGGAGCCTTCTTTATGGGTACACTATGAGACAGGTCAGGATTACGCATAGCACTCGTGGATAGACTCGTGGATAGACTCTCCTCAGGGATTTGTGCACTTTAACATAGGCTTTAGCGGATGATATAAAGGGATTGCTATCATCATGACTGGTGACATCAGCTGTTTGGTGCTCAGGTCTTCTGTGCACTGCTGTGAATCCATTTTGATAACAAAGTACAATGTGACTGCAGATTTAGAAGACCAAGCCTGCCAGAGCTATTACTTCTGTTTCAGCAATGACAACTAGCAATGTAACAATGGAGCTCTCCTCTTTGTGTTTTCCCTATATAACACAGTACAATGTGACTGCAGATTTAGAAGACCAAGCCTGCCAGCTCTAGAATTTCAATTTCAGCAATGAGAATTAGCAATGGAGCTCTCCTCTTTGTGTTTTACTTATATAACATCGTACAGTTTGACTGCAAATTCAGAAGACCAAGCCTGCCAGCCATAGTATTTTCATTTCAGCAATGACAATTAGAAATGGAGTAATGGAGCTCTCCTGAATGTCACTGGAGACTTTGAAGAACACTGCTACTCCTCCTCTTTCTTTTCTACCTATGACGCTTCCCAACTGCTCTTGAGACTGCCAAGAACTGTGCTACCCCTTCTGTGTCCCTCTGTGAAATGGTGCTGGATAGCCATGGAGGGCGGTACTTATAGCATCCAAAACTTGCAAGATCCGACCACGTAGCCAGGGCTGCCATCAGAAACGGTGGTGCCCAGTACTAATTAATCTGGCGCTTCCCCCCCTCCCTGGGTCCAGTACTAATAAATCTGGTGGGGCCCCCCTCCCCATACATGTGCCCCCCTCCCCATACATGTGCACCCCTCCCCATACATTTGCACCCCTCCATCTTCGGCCTACATGTGCCCCCTATCCCTCATCACAGTACATTCCCCCCCACTCCCTCATCACAGTAAATGTTCCTCTCCCCAAAATTAAATGTCCCCCTCTCTCCTCCCCGCAATCACAGTAAATGTCCCCCTCTCCCCTCTCCCATTCCCCCCCCCCACAGTTAATGTCCCCCTCTCCACTCCCCACAGTTAATGTCCTTCTCTCCCACACAGTTAGTGCCCCCCTCTCTCCCCCACAGTTAATATCCCCCCCCACAGTTAATGTCCCCCTCCCCCCAATCACAGTTAAGGTCCCCCTCTCCCCCCCAATCACAGTTAAGGTCCCCCTCTCCCTCCCCCTTCACAATTAAGGTCCCCCTCTCCCACCCTTAGACAGTTAAGGTCCCCCTCCACAGTTAAGGTCCCCCTCTCCCACCCTTCCACAGTTAAGGTCCCCCTCCACAGTTAAGGTCCCCCTCTCCCACCCTTCCACAGTTAAGGTCCCCCTCCACAGTTAAGGTCCCCCTCTTCCCCCCTCCCTCCCTCCATAGATCAGGTCCCCCAGGCTCTCCCTGCCCCCCCCCCTCCCTTCACAATTATGGTCCCCCTGGCTCTCCTTCTCAACCCTCCCTCCACAGTTATGGTCCCCCAGGTCCCCTGGGCTCTCCCTTCACCCCCCCTTCAAAAAAAATAATATCTCATTAACTTACCTTCTCCTCTCCGATGCTGCAGCTCTGCCTCCCGGTCACTAATACACTGGGAGTGCGGTGTGCGGTGATGACGTCACTGCGCCGCGCTCCCAGCCTATCAGAATCTGGGAGACAGAGCTGCAGCATCACGGAGAAGGTAAGAAACAAAAAGGGGCAGCATGGTCCAGGGCCTCCGGACAGGCGGAGAGGTCTGTCCGGGCCCCTCACAGCAGTACTGGCCATACCCCCCTGATGGCGGCCCTGCACGTAGCAATGATGTTTTGCCTCGTTTTCAATTCCGAGGGCGTATGAAAGTACCGAGCCGGCTCGGATCTGCTAAGTTCGGGTGTGTCCGGTTCTCGGGGAACCGAGCCTGAGCATCTCTAGTTTAAATATAATTACTAAGGGCACTTTATTACTAGAAAGTTGCTCCTTTGAATATTATAGTGAATACCATCGACATAAGGCTCCATATATCACAGAATGACTTATCCATTATATGGGATCATCTATTCTACTGCATTTACTTGCTCATGCAGTGTGTCTCAGACAGTGGCATTATCAGAAACAGATACTTCATGCAGTAATTTACAAATGTGTGTGGATATATAATAATAAACCATATAATAATAAATAATAAATATAATAATATAATAATATAATAATAAAACACTATATAATAATAAACACTAATGCATTCCATAAATAAACACTTTAACTGTACTTATTTGACAGAGCTTGTAGTCTCTTTTTATGTAATTTCACTTGCTAATTGAAACAATAATATAAATATATAACCCATGCTTTGTCCCTTTTGGTCCAGATTGATGTATTCACTCAACTTTGATATCCCATCTGTTTGTTTTCCAGAAAAAAATAAAGTGTAAGTTCCTTGAATAAGGCAACTCTCCTATCTTGCTGTAAAATTGTAAAGCAGTGTTTATATAATGGAACTATATTTTACCCTGTTGCCGTCCTCTGCATTCCAAATGCAATCATCAGAAAAAATATAAATCGATCCATATGAGGTAGCACTGCAGATTTGAAAAAGTGGAGATGTTGCCTATAACAACCAATCAGATTCTAGCTGTCATTTTGTAGAATGTACTAGGCAACATTTCCACTTTTTCAATCCTGCAGCTTAATAAATATAACCCATGGATTTTTAAACCAGCAACAATCTCCAACAAATGTTATTTAATTGAAATACTTTCCAAACTTACTCAGGGATATAGTGAAAAAATTGCACACACATAATATTATATATAGTGAAGCATCTCACTCACCCTGCACTTGTATGAATTCCTATTGTCAGCCACCATGTGATCCTCAAGTGTGCCCTGATTCATATATATATAGTTAACCCATGCATGATACTCATGCATTCTAGTCAAATCAAGCTACTTAAGGTGTTAAAAAAGTTCTTGTCATGCATTTGGGACATAGCCCAGGCCTCAACCACCAACCACTCCCCACTGTCACCCCCGGCAACCACCAACCACTCCCAACTGTCACTTCTCCTTCAAGAAATATATATATATTTTTTTAAAATCTTTAGAAACACTTTTAACAATTAACAAATTAAATTAACAAATTAAAAACATCTTAGTATACCAAATTTCAGCCCTTTCTGAATTTTTTTTTACACACACACTAAGAATTTAGTAGGTCAGTGTATAACTCCGCCCAGCAGGTGGCGCTGCAGCTTGGTTTTATTTTTTCCACACACACACAGACAGACTAACACACGCCACTAAGCATTTATATTATAGACAAGTTAACCCGTGCATGATACTCATGCATTCTAGTCAAATCAAGCTACTTAAGGTGTTAAAAAGGTTCTTGTCATGCATTTGGGCCTAGCCCAGGCCTCCTCAGGGGAAGATCATTACTTCCCGACGCAAGTGCCCTTTTTAATGTGTGTTCATGAGGTAAAATTACCTCACGAAAATGAGTTTGACCCCTCAACTCGTAAATTTAGCCTTTACTACCCCTCCCATGGGGGGAAGGGGGGATGATGGAAGTAAACTGACTTGACTATTCTAATTTTTTTGTCAAATAATGTCAGTATACCAAATTTCAGGTCAATTGGATGAGCCCTTTCTGAGAAAATAGTTTTTTCCACACACACACACACACACACACACACACACACACATACACACTAACACACGCCTCTACACATGTGTGTTCATGAGGTAAAATTACCTCACGAAAATGAGTTTGAGCCCTACCAAATTTCAGCCCTTTTTGAATTTTTTTCCCCACACACACTAACAATTTAGTAGGTCAGTGTATAACTCTGCCCAGCAGATGGCGCTGCAACTTGGTTTTTATTTTTTACACACACACACACACAGACAGACACCACTAAGCATTTATATATTGGATATATATATATATATATATATATATATATATATATTTATTTTAATTAGTTGACACTGACAAGTTAAGGGAATTGAATTAATTATCTTACAATGGCACCTGTCGAGGGGTGGGATATATTAGGCAGCAGGTGAACAGTCAACTCTTGAAGTTTATGTGTTGGAGGCAGGTAAAGTGGGCAAATGTAAGGCTCTGAGTGACTTTGACAAGTGCCAAACTGTGATTGCAAGATCACTCGGTCAGAGCATCTTCAAAATGGCAGGTCTTGTGGGGTGTCCCATATATGCAGTGGTTAGTACCTATGAAAACTGATCCAAAGAAAGGACAACTGGTTAACCAGTGACACGGCTATGGACGCTCAAGGCCATGGTCGCTCAAGGTGCTCAAGGATGTGCATGGGGAATAAAGGCTAGCCCATCTGGTCCTATCCCACAAAAGAATTATTGTAGCACAAATTGCTGAAAAAAGTTAATGATAGATATGATAGAAAGGTGTCAGAAAACACAGTCCATGGCGGCTTGCATATGGGGCTGCATAGCCACAGATATGACAGAGTACCCATGCTGTCCCATGTCCACAGCCTACAATTGGCATATGATTGCCAGAACTGGACCATGCAACAATGAAGAATGTGGCCTGGTGATGAATCATATTTTCTTTTACATCATGTGAACGGCGCATGTGTATTGTTTTCTTGGGGATGAGTTAGCACCTGGATCCACTACGGGAAGAAGGCAAGTCAGAGGCAGTGTGATGTTCTGGACAATGTACTGCTGGGAAACCTTGGGT
This sequence comes from Mixophyes fleayi, assembly GCF_038048845.1. Classification (NCBI taxonomy): domain Eukaryota; kingdom Metazoa; phylum Chordata; class Amphibia; order Anura; family Limnodynastidae; genus Mixophyes; species Mixophyes fleayi. The sequence continues at coordinate 118,425,554 of NC_134403.1, read as the reverse complement.
CCTGATATTCATGTTTTTGAAGTCAAATAATTGGATGAAGTCGGCTAAATTGATTAATATTGGTTTATCATGTGGTTGTGATTAGTATGCTATATCTAATAACGCAATTTCATGAAAAAACAACAAGCACTTACATTTGTAAATAATAAACATTTAATAAAGTTCCAACTCACATCAGTTTATTAGTAATACTTAAAGGTTATTTATACAAATATACATTAACTTTAAAGGTATTTAAAGTTCAGGTCATAAAAAATGTATGGTATTTGGTCTTACATCATTCTTCATTTCGCCAGAAGAAATCCGGTATCAGCGGCTAAGCGATCGCACACTGCATTCGCTAGTTATGATTTAAGATTGATACTCTATAATACTGTATGCAGCACATGTTAATAGGTTGGTTTAAACTGGATTTAGTCGGTTCCCTCAGATACGACATGTGCTCAGCTGTTGGAATGACTTGTCCCCAACCTTTAGAGAGAAATTCTTTTAACTGACCTATGGTCTGCATTGTACTGGACCCCTGGACCAATGTAGTTTATCTTTGTGTACATTGTGACATCATCACTATTTTTATTTTAACTCAAACTGTATGTAAGCAAACCCCTCGCCCAGTAACAGACTTTGACTGCAGACTTCAAGACTGAAGCTATACTTGAATCCAGGGGCATATGTCTAATGAATTCGGTTATACTTTCTTGTATTTTGCTTTACCTTCTTATACTTCATCATAGATTGCTGTAATTCTGTAATATTTTGCCATTAAATCTCTTTGTGCGTTGGAACCACATTAATTGCATTGCACAATATTTATTGGTAACGATAACATGTACATAACAATGTGAATGTTACCTTACACATGCCACCTATCTAAACATTATTGCAGACCAAGTACACCTTTATGGCAACGTTATTTCCTGATGGCAATGATTTCTATCAGCAGGATAATGCACCCTGTCACACTGCAAAAATTGTTCAGGAATGGTTTGAGGAACATGACTAAGTGTTCAAGGTGTTGATTTGACCCCCAAATTCCCCAGATCTTAATCCGATTGTGCATCTGTGGGATGTGCTGGAAAACAAGTGTGAGCCATGGAGGTCCTGCCTCACAATGTATAGGACTTCAAGGATCTGCTGCTACCATTTTCATGCCAGATACCACAGGATACATTAAGAGGTCTTATAAAGTCCATACCTCGACAGGTCAGAGCTATTTTGGCGGCATAAGGAAGCCTATATAATTTTAGGCAGGTGGATTTAATGTTGTGGGGGATCGATGTATATCCAGGCCCGTCGAGATGGGGGACGGGGACTAATTACCTGGACCCGAGCATGCCAAGGGCCCTCAACTGCCCACTTTTTTTTTTGTACTTTTTAAACCTAAAATAGTTTTCTTTTCGCCTTTTTTTATTTTTTGCGGGGCGGGGGAGGCTCCATACCTTTGTTGGTGGGGGGAGCAGGGTAGTTACAAAAATTTAAAAGAATATATATACTCATGTGATCGTGGCACCAGCGTCCCTCTTCCCTCCTCCCTGTTCCGTTTACACTGAAAGTAAGGTGCGGTGCAGGGAGGACCCAGACAGAAGCAAGAAGAGAGACGACAAAAAACAGAAGAAAAGAAAAGAGATGAAGGAGGCTTATACAAAGGTAAGTAAAAGAACGGAGGCAAATGGAGGAAAGCAGAAAACCACAGTATGATGAAAAAGTAGGGGAGAAAAGCACAGTATGAGGAGAAAGTAGGGGGAGAGAGGCACACTATGATGAAAAGGGGGGGGGAGAGAGACACAGTATGATGAAAAATGGGGAGAGAGAAAGGCACAGTGTGAGGAAAAAAAGAGGGGGCAGCAGAAAGGCACCAAGTGATGAAGGAGAGGGGGGCAGCATGGCACCGTTATTGAGAGGGGGGCAACATGGCACAGTGATGAAGGAGGAAGGGGGGTAGGATGGCACAGTGATGATGGAGAAGGGGGGCAGGATGGCACAGTGATGAAGGAAAAGGGTTGTAGGATGGCACAGTGATGAAGGAGAGGGGGGGAGCAGCATGACACAGTGAAGGAGAGGGGGAAGGATGGCACAGTGATGAAGGAGAGGGGGGCAGAATGGCACAGTGATGAAGGAGAGGGCGGGGAGAAGCATGGCACAGTGCGATGAAGGGGGGGCCAGGTGAAGGGGTGAAAAGCAGCATGGAGGGTGCAATGTGATCATAAGTGGACACACAACGTGGTGATGAAGGGACACAGTAATGTGTGTAATGGCACAGGGTGCTTGTGGTAGTCTGTGTGTGATGGCACAAGGGGCTTCTGGCAATGTAGTGTGAGGTAGGTGGTGGCTAATTAATGGGTGCAGTTTTGCTTGTGGGTGATGGTGGGGCAATTTAATAGTAGGGACTATTAATTTAAAATGGGGTGGTTTGGGGGCTATTGAATGTGGGGGTGAGTTTGGGAAGAATTAGGTATTTTTATTATATGTGCCAATGTGTTACGAGCCGCGGCGGTGCTCAGCCGCTGCGACCCCCTCACCTGTGTCCCGGCCGTCACTATGACGACCGGGATGTCACTTCCGGGTCTCGTTCTGGCTGTTTCCTAGGCAACGGTCGGAATGCCGCAGTACATAGCGCTGCAACCCGGCATTAGGTGCAGCCGAGCGCACGCGCTAATCATCAGGTGGCAAACATTATTACAGCCTCTAGGGCTGATTACATGCCTGCCCTCTTTGGCCAGTGTCTGTTTATAAGACAGGGAGGGCTTATCCTCCCTGCCGGTTATAGTTCCTGTCTTGCTGTGTCTAGCCTGCTCCTGAGCTTTTGTCTGGTGTGAACCTTTGGACTGAATACCTGCGTATGACATATTGCCTGTCCCCGTATTCTGAGCCTTTGCCTGTGTCCTTGACCTATTGCCTGTCCCCTGATTCTGAACCATTGCCTGTGACCTTGACATATTGCCTGTACCCAGACTCTGAACCATTTTCTGTGATCCGGATCCATTGCCTGTCCCTGGATTCTGAACCATTGCCTGTGACCCTGACCATGCTGATACCTGACATCTCCTCCGGTCCTCCGTCCAGTCTGCAGATTGCTGGCCTGCCTCTGTTCCGTGTCTTACCGTCAGTACCTGTGCGCAGCTATGTGAGTATAAACTAATACTACTTTGAGTTTAAGACCTGGGGGCATTTGACTACCTGTGAGCATAACCAGTCTCTACGGGAAAGGCGGCTGCTAAAGGTGAAGAGCTCTTCTACCAGTTCTATAAGTTTATGCCGCACTGGCTGTTGTAACACTATGAATTATTTAATGGCAGTGATGGTTGCGGGAAATAGGTATATATCTGAAATGTAAATACTATTAATTTATTGCTGGGGCTGTTAGGAGGGAGGGAAATAGGTTTATTTATTAAATGAGAATACTATTATTTTAATGTTGGGGCTGGAGGAAGGCCTAATTATTAATCGTGGGTGCTATTGATTTCACGCCAGGGCTGGTTGTAATTTTTCTAAATGTACCCATTTTTGTTTTCAATTAGGGTCCTCAACATTCCAGGATCCAGACAAGCAGCAACTAAAGAAACCTGTAGCCACAGGTGGTGAAAGTGACAAGAACAGGTAGGAAAGAGCATGAGAGTCTGTAAAATGTTATGTTTCTAGTGGGCCATTCCCAATTTTTGGTGACTGTTCAATGGTGTACACAACAATGCAGGGTTTTTTTCTGTAGGAGGGTGGCCTAGTGCTTCTCACCTGGTAGCCACGCCCGCAATTGTATGAACAGACCCACCAGCACTCTTGTGGCGCAATTTTTTTTTACATTCTCAACTATAAGGGGGGCCCCATGAGGTTGTTGTACCTAGGCCTTGAATTCCTCTTGGCAGCCCTGTGTATATCATATAAATCCTGAAAGCGCTAACACTTACATTTATTATTATTATTATAATTATTATTGTTTATTTACAAGATGCCACAAAAAATCAGCAGCACCATACATGGGGAGTAGAGCATATTTAGCAAAGAATACACAGCACAGAACAAGCGTAAAGAAGGACATGCTTGAGGCATATCAACATAAGACAGCCTAAATGCTAGATCATAGACAAAAAAAGACAGTACAAGTGGACATGAGAAGATTACAAGAAGAAGGAATGCAAATATGATTCTACATATTTGCAAAATATGTAGAAGCAGGGATTGTTTCACAAGTTATAGAAACTTGTTAATCATAGTTTGCTGCTTCTTTTTAACAAAAAATGCAATTCTTCATCAGCACAACCAAACAATAAACATGTACATGAAATAAGAATTAGTGCACAATGGAAAAAATATTGTAAATCTCATGGATTCATTATTGTAGGTCATAAAAATAGTTGCATTTGTATGTCATCTTTTATTATAGTAGAAAGCTTAAACATTGATTCTATTTGCCATGTGTCCATCCAGATATTGCTGAGTATTTACTTTTATGCTATTTGTTCTTATTTTTTTAACATTTCTGTCACCACTACTGGTAAATTTAACACCCTCTGTGGAAACCTGTCTAGGTAATTTAAATGTTTTTTTACATCCTAAGTGATGGTGGCAATATCTTCTTGAAAATTATCTTTACATTAGACAGATTTTTATATTGTTTTTGCTATGAAAGATTGAAGTGACAGCTTTGCAAACACAGTACATTCTTTTCTGAAGCAAAGTCTACCTGTATACATCTTTGCATTCATATTTTTTAAATATTTGCCCATGTTAATAAGCAAGGAAAATATTTGTTATGAGTAATGTGTTCCATAAATATTTTAAAATAGTGTTACGTTTATATTTTTTATATGTGACAGGTTCAAAAGAGCTTAAACTAATTTTATGGTGCATTCCTCTTGGGATGTGGAGACTCAGGTTCTTCTTTCAACTGTTTAGGTACCAGAAAAAGGCCAATGCCTTTTTAGATAGCATTTTAGATAGCATTTCACCTACACTTTCAGTGCCATAATCCTTACTTGTTGTCACGAGCCGCGGCGGTACTCACATCCGCCGCGGCTCGCTTCTGGCTCTCCCTGGCGTCCCGGCCGTCACTTTTGACGACCGGGACGTCAATTCCTCTTCCTGTTCGGCCGTCACCAAGGCAACGGCCGGACGCCTCTACAATAGCACTGCATCCCAGTGGTAGGAGGGCGCATACGCATGACAGGCAGCCTGTGGGCTGATTTTGTTAGTGGGCTGATATTACAGGCATTAGCCTGCATCTGTGTATTTCAGGGACAAGCCCTGATTGGCCCTGCTCTGTATGAGTAATTAGCCTGCAGCAGTGTATCCAACTACTGATTGGTCTGTATTGGTATTTAAAGCAATGAGGTCTGCTGCCACATTGCTGGTTATAGTTTCTGTATCCAGTCTGCTGAACCTTCTCTCTGCCTTGTTTCTGTCTATTGGAATTGCTGTTGTTTACCCGTGTATGACCCTTGGCTTGGATTTGGACTTTGCTTGTGAATCTCGTGACCCTTACCTCTGGCTTGAATACCTATCTCCCTGTCTGCTCGTGACCCCTGACCTTAGCTTGTATACTGATACTGTTGTCTGCTGCTGGCCCCTGACCTTTGCCTGGATTCCACTCCACTTGCCTGGGTTCTCCCCAGCCGGTACACACTTCACAACCCTCTGTCAGTCTGCAGCCCAGTCTGTCCACACCATCAGGGGCTCCAGTGAACACCTGACTGGCAGAGTAGACTCCGGGTTGTGTTGTGCCGGCTGGAGGGGTTCCTAACACTTGTATTTTCGAGTCAAAGGAATCCTGAATGAAGGGATTGGTTTGCCATAAGCCTCTAAGTTAGGAATTAACTGACAGTCAGCAGGGCAAGTCTGCAGACAGGGTTACACATTTGTACAGCAGTGCACCTATCTTAAAGATGTACAGGTGCAGGACATATGTGTGACAAAGTAAAACTATTGATTATAATTTAAATATTTTGAGGTGATTTGGATGCATATATGTTCCACAGCTAACAGCAGATGACACTGCATGTCTTCAGTGATACTCCTCTCTAAAGTTCAGGGATACTGAAACCAGCCCCGTCTGACACCAACAATCATTAGAATGTCAAAGTCACGAGATTACATTTCTTCCCTATTCAGGTGTTTTGTCTGAAGAACAATTGAACTTCTTGAGCATGCCTGCATGCTTTTATGCATTGAGTTGCTGCCATCTGATTGAATAGTTAGATATTTGCACAAATGAGCAGGTGCAATAAAGTGGCCACTGAGTGTGTGTGTGTGTGTGTGTGTGTGTGTGTGTGTGTGTGTATGTGTGTGTGCATATCTCTCTCTCTCTCTATTTGGCTCTTTGACATTTATTTTATTTGTCAGGATGGATAAACAGTCTTGGCAGTGTCTTCAGCAAAGAAAATGAAACTTTCACAGCAATAGACATAATCCAATAGCCCTCAACTCTGGCAATAACAGTTAGAAATGTCATCAACTGGGCTTTCCTCTCTGACTTGGGCCAATTCTTTACGGACTCTACCTTGTTGATCTGGGGTTTGACCTTCCCATGTCCAACTATATATGCCAGGTATTTTGCCTCTGGCATGGCTAATGCACATCTTTTGCGATTGGCCGTAAGGCCATGTGCCCTCAATGACTACAACACCGCTTCCACTTTGGGAAGATGTGACTCCCAATCGGGAGTACAGATAACTATGTCATACAAATACGCAATGGCATATGCTCTATGTGGTTTCAAGAGTTTATCCATAGCCCTCTTGAATGTGACAGGTGCCTCATGCAGCCCAAAGCGCAACACTTTGCACTGAAATAAGCCTTCAGGCGTAGAAAACACAGTTTTTGGCTTGGCAGAGGCTGTTACGGGTATTTTGCCAATAACCCTTATTGAGGTCTAATGTGAACAAATACATTCTCCCGGCTAAATTCTCTACCAATTCATCTATTTGTGGCATGGGAAACTGTCTAAAGTCGTTGCCAAAACGTATCGTCCCTTTGGTCTTCGGGACCAATACTATCGGATTATTGCACTCGCTGGTGGATTCTTCCACAATGCCCAGTTGAAGCATGTTTTCCACTTCCTTCTTTACTGCTCATCTGGCCTCGGGTATACGGTATAGTCATTGTCTAAATAACACCCCTGAGGGCTTAACTATATCATGATCTATCAGAGCGGTACACCCAGGGACAGGAGAAAAGACATCCCTGTTTTGAGCCACCATTTTTACCACTTGTTGCTTCCGAGGTGGCGTCAGGGAGGTCTCAATGGGTACCTTACATGCCTCTGTTTTAACAGCTAAATGAAGGTCCAGGATTATCCTCATGCCAAGGTTTTAGTAAATTGACATGGTAAATCTGTTCCTCTCTTCTTCTACCCAACTGGCGGACAATATAGTTTACTGGGCCAACCGCATCAATGACTTCATAAGGTCCCTGCCAGTGTGAAAAGATCTTCCTTTCCTGGGTGGGAGCAAGAACCAAAATTCTTGTCGCCTGGGCTAAAGGAACAAACTATTATCCGAGTGTCATAATGCCTTCTTTGACGGTCTTGGGCATCCTCTAAGTGTTCTTTCACTAAAGGTCATATTTGTCTCAACTCTTTATACAGTTGGGCAACAAACTGAACCACATTTGGCTCGTTGGGTTTTTCTTGTTTTTGTTGTTCCCAACCTTACTTAAGAAGGTCTAAGATGCCCCTTGGTTGTCTTCCATACAAGAGTTCAAATGGACTAAACCCCGTTGAGGCTTGTGGAACTTCCAGTACCGCGAACATCAGAAAAGCGAGTAGTGTATCCCAATCCTTCTTCTCTTGTACCTCCACCCTCCTAAAAATTTTTTTTAGAGTACAGCTAAAGCGCTCCATCCGTTTGTGGGTGATAGACTGAGGTACGGAGAGCTTTTACACCAAGTAACTGACTCAACTCTTTCTTCAATTTCGACATAAAAGGGTACCCTGTTCTGTTAGAATTTATTTTCGAAATCCCCAACCTCATATAAAGTAGAAGTAGCTCCTTTGCTATAGTACTTGACTAGATGTTGCATAGGGGAATGGCTTTTGGAAATAGCATGGCATAGTCCAGAATCACCAAGACATACTGGTGTCCACGAGCCGATTTCTTTAGTGGACCTACCAGGTCCATTCCTATTCATTCAAAGGGTACTTGTACGACTGGAATAGGAATTAATAGGGCCCTATAATCAGGTTTTGGGGAGGTTCTTTGACATACTGGGCAGGTTTAGCAATACCTTTTTACTGCCATACGTATTCTTGGCCAGTAATATCGTAGTAGAATCCTTTCCTTAGTCTTATCCTCTCCCAAATGACCCCGACAAACATATGTGTGTGTGTGCGGCTTCCAACACTAAAGGTACGTGAACCTTCGGTATTAACAGTTGTTCAACATTTTTCTCCTGAACAAACCCCACTCTATACAACAAATTCCCTTTAACAAAAAAATAAGGTATATCATCTGCTGGCCTGGCAGCTTTTATCACACCATTAATTTTCACAACAGTTTTAAAAGCATTTTCTAGAGAGGCATCATTAGGCTGATCTCTAGCAAAGTCTTATAATGAAAACAGCCTTGGAATTGGGGACCAGTCCTCGACTTTGTCTGGTGGCTCCACTTTTTCCAAATGAGGCAAATGATTGTCTCAATGGCTCCTTTTGCTTCCTTGTGCGAGACTTGGAATGAGTAGCAGTCGTGGACCTGTATTCAGCATCCATTCAGGCAACAGTTCTGTTGTCTCTTTTCCCGGGCCCAGTGAGAGTTGGAGAGGTTCCTTTAAGATTGGACTTTTGGCCAGTGTAGCTGTTGCTGACATGTCCAGCCGGATCCAGTCATTAAGAACCTCCTGGAACATGGGAAAGTCTCGCCCAAGGATAAGGGGGTATGGTAGTTTAGAGGCTACGGAAGCCACTTACTCAATTGTTTGGCCTTTTATGGTAATAGGAAGGAGAGTCCGCTCATATTCCTCAGTAGCTCTATGGATGCATAACACCTTCACCTTAGGTAACCTTGTCGTTACATCTTTCCAAACCACAGAACTGGAGACCAATGTCAACTTGCTTCCTGAGTCTACCAGGGCCAAAACAGCATGTTGATTTATTAAGACAGTCTCCCGAAACAGTACCGGTTTCCCTGTGGAGGGGGACATTGTGCAACAACTAGGAAAAGCTGGTCCTAGCCGAGTAACGGAACAATTCACAGGTTTCTGTTACTTTGGACATTCAGCACGGAATTGCCCAAGTCTGCCATATTCAAAATGCTGAGACGACAACTTTGGTTTCGACAACAATTTTGGATTCCCCTCTGGAGCCTTAGACATGTGTTGCAGGGCCGAATAACGGTTCTCTCACCATAGCAAGTTCCTCATAAGACTGTGGATCCGCATGTAGCACCCATCTCTCTAAGATCCTTTCCATCCCATAGACACAATGGTTAATTGCCAGTATCTCCACCATGCGGCCAGGTGTATTAGTATTTGGCTGCAACCAACTCTTTATCTCTTTAGAGAGATCAGCCATCTGTGAACGAACCGATTTTCCTTGAAGATAACGTCAGTCATGGAATCACTAAGCTTTCCCAGCTCCAGTCACACCTATTCGGGCCAAGATTTCAGCTTTTACTTCCTGATAGACAGCAGCCTGCTCATCATATAAATCAACATAAGCATGCTGAGCTTCACCGCTCAAATATGGCGCCAGCTTCTCCACTCAGGTTCCTGGCAGCCATTTTAGTCTTGTGGCGACTTCCTCAAAGGCTAAGAGATATGCCTCCACATCATCTGAGGCGGTCATTTTCTGCAAGACAGGCACCTCAGGCACATCATGCACCTTCCTCACATTAGCTCTTTATGCAAGAGCTTGTATTTCTCTATCTGGGCCTCTGCCAACTGTAGCATTTGGGCCTGCTGTGCTTGTTGTGTAGCAGCTACAGCTAGTAATGCCTCCTGCTGTTCCTGCTGCCTACTGGTCACATTCACCAGAGACCTCAAGAGTTGCTCCATATTGCTATTTTGGTGTGAAGGACAATGAAACTTTGCTTCCCTAAACATATATTAAACTTGTTTGTGGGAAAGGCTGTATGTCACTTGTAGTTCACAACAAACAACCATCAATCAATTTCATACACCTGCTTTGTGGTTAAGGTTTGCATCACCTATAAACTCCACACATTAGCAGCAAAGATTTTGTAATAAACAGTTTTACACATTTGCTTTGAATTAAGGTTGTGTCATCTATAAATTCCTCACATCAGCAGCAAAGATTTTGTAGTAAACAGCTTTACACATTTGCAAACAAACATTTGAAATAAGCAGGTTTTTTTTGCAGTACCTACAATCAAAAAAAACAAAAGACTTTATGCATTTGCTTTTGTGTTCAGAGATTGCAACACCCTTTGCATGCAGCAAACAACATTGTAGTTAGGACATTTTGCATAACTCATCACCCTGGATTTGTTGGCTTGGGGGACAGCAATGATCTAGCTGTCTTTTGCACATCCCACGATGACACCACTTGTGAAAAGCGTGCAAACAGATGGCTCCTCACACAGGTTTTTCTGAAGCACTTTGATGTCTATTTTACTTGTCAGGATGGATAAACAGTCTTGGAAGTGTCTTTAGCAAAAAAAATGAAACTTCACAGCAATAAACATAATCCAATAGCCCTCAACTCTGGCTATAACATTTAGGTCCCTAACTGGTCACTGGCCACTTGTCGGCACCAGTCTGCCACTCAGAACACAAGATAGCTATTTATGCCTCCTCCTCATAGCTACTTTAGCTGATTCCTTGATTGCTTAGATCAAGGTGCTCCACCTGGTCTCCTATGCTGTGTGTGTGTGTGTGTGTGTGTGTGTGTTTGTGTGTTTGTGCAGATTTTACCTTCTCTGCACCTATCCTCTAGTAGAAGGTGGCAAACTATCCCTGTGCCTGTGTACATGTGTGCTAGAAGAAGTAAAGAAGTATCCAGGCGGAATCTAACCCTGCAAGCAACCTGCTCCTGCAGACTATCTGGGTTTTTACCTGTTTCCCCATAGGGCAAATAAATATATATGTATATGTACAAACTTTATCAAGGGTGGAAAATTAAGGTGGGGTTTTAAAATAGTGCAATAAAGAGGAAATCTATAGTACTACTTGTTGAATGCTTTACATATCATCTTGAAATAAATCTTGCAAAATGCATACACTTATCTTATTTAACAAATGGGGGATTTTTATTGAAAATGTATTTCTATAATGGCTTCTCTGATAAAGTGACTAGAAGTAAAAGTCACATACATATATAAACCTGTAAACCATACACATAAATAAATAGTGGAAAGGGGTTTACATCCGTTTAATAAAAAGCATATCAAATCTAAGAGTAAATAAACCTTGTGCTTAAAGTCTCAATAGTGAACCTTGATATAGGGAGTCATTTGTAAACCCCATTCCCACCATAATTAGCAACCTTTATTTAGCTTTCTTTATATAAGTCTCCCTATAACAAATACAAATACACTTTAACTAAATTACTTTAAACAATCTATACAAATGTTGTATTTTGAGCTTTCTTGTGAAGAAGTATGATAAGCAAAAGGTCATTGCAGCTCTGTAGGTAGCATTCAGGTGGAACGAAAGCTGCCATGGCACTGGAGCATGGAAATGCTTGATAGTCATTTTGAAATATAACTCTTATTCACACTTTACCAACTTCATTAAATTCAATGTGTTAGCCTGAAAGGAGATGTAACTGAAGACATAATGTACCTTGAGTACAAATACAACAGTGTTACTTCAGGAACAATCTCATGGCTGATTTGCTCTGCTCTCTGTAATTTGACCCTTGGAGCAAAGCCATTTATCTGAATCAAGTTTACTCTAGAAAATAATATCTAATGTATGACTTATCATTGGTGTAAAATCAGATAAATAAATAAATGGTTATATAATGTGGGAAATCAGAAAATTACCATGCAAGTACTTGCTAACATGATTACATATGTTTCTGAATTCAGTAATAGTTGAAATATGTATATACTTTTAAACATTAACTGCAGAATTATATTTTTTACATTTTTATCAACACATACCAGCCCCGGCTAGCAAAGTTCGGGTAAATTCACCCAACACCATAGCTGCATCAAGTCAAAACTGGACAACGGGGAGGAACAAAAGGCATACTCTGATAGCACAGTCATAGAACTTTTCAAATGGTAACTTTGATAGAAACTAAAACAGCATTGCTTTAATTTCAAATGTCCTAGTTTGTCAACACAGACAGAATACACAGGGCAGTTCCAATAGAATGATTTATCTCAAATTGTAGGGACACTGGCTTTTCATGTTAGTTCAAAAAGGGAGGTGTTACTAATTACTCTGTAATTTGTTTTCGATCGAACTTTTGGATTGCTTGAGTGCTTAAAAAGAGTCATTTATGAATAGCAAAAGTTCAATACTGTAGCCCAAATGCTCTTTGGTTAGTCATGGACCTTTGCAATTGCATTACATTTTACAGGAAAGTGCATGGTTTTGCAGGCTCTGTGGAAGTGAAAAAAATTGCATTCATTAATGGGAGGAGATGGGCATCCATGTTGAGTACAGACTAGGTGCATAAGTGTGCCCACTTTTGCACCACTATGAAATAGCAAAACTGGTTTTGAGGTACAAGAGTATTTAATAAGATAAAGTGGCGGAGACTTGGATTTACAAGGGCTTTCCCTGCATTGCAGAAAAGCACAAATCTTTTCGAACCCCTCAAAAATAATTATTTTTCAAACACCTCAGTAGTGCTGATTAATAGATTGAAAGTATAGTTCTATTTTTCACCTTAGTGCAATCAAAATCAAACAATATTTTAGGAAAAGATATAAAAGGCTAAATGAGTAAAGGGGTTGGTTCTAATGTGTTAGTATGTAGGACACGTTTTTAACCATATACATGTAATGTCCCTGTAGACTAATCGCTAATGTGGGATATGCACATTATGGGGTTAAATAAAAATACCACTGACAGCGAATGGGGATTCAGTGGATGGACTGAAAGGTTGAAACAAAATCAAATTCCAAAGGATTTTGTAAGTGATTGAATTTTAGAGTCGAACTTTCTGAATCTGGAGAAACATGTTTTCTCTTTGGTGAAAACTGCTTTTGGGATCAGTTTTAAGTCAGTGATTGAAGTGGAAATTTAGAGGCAGCAGTATAAAAATTTAGATTCGGCAGTGTGGAAAATATAAGTGAATGGAATTTGAAGTTTTACAATGAATCTAGTAGGGTTACCATCGTAAACCAGCCCACATTGACCACTGAAACAATATCTATTTCTAGCTTAGAAAGAGACAGATTCTCGACTATGAGCTGTGCAAAGTGTTCCATCAGCAATCAGAGGCAATCAGAATAGAGTGGGTATTTTCCTTGCAACTATGAATCTCTGTACAATGCTGCTACAGAAGCTCAAATGTGGCAATACTGCTGCAATCAATTTCCCAATGTGTTTCTGTGTAGGTATTGGACTGCCTCAGAGGCACAGTATTAATCAATGGAGAGTATTATACTAACAATTTTATGGAAATTTAAAAGTAACATTATGTAAAATTAAAGTAAATGGAAATTGTAGTTTTCCAATGAAGGCAGTATAAGGAGTGGCGGTATGGGGTATATTAAAACATACAATGCAGGGTTCAGCAACATCGAAGCCGATGTACCCTCCCGGCATTTCTCTCCTGATTAATGTATATTGGAGGTTGAAACCATTTTCCCTCAAGGTTTGATTCTGTAAGAAGTCATTTCTTTTGAGTTGCTCGACAGGATCAAGGTTGCAATGGCAGTGCTCACCAAGGCACTGGAAGGAAAGATGTTTGAACCACCCAGATGCCAGCAGCAGGTTCTGCAATAGGGACATGACTAACAACTGGCACGGAATCCTGGTGTCAGAAAGACTACTGATTTGGTTCTCTGAGAATCCTGGTGGCCCACTTTAAGGAAGGATGTGGCCTCCTTCGCCCTACACCAAGGTACCACAGATACTGTCTTCTGAGCTTTTGATTCTCCTGTCCATTCCACATAAGTCATGTGTCCAATGATTTCATCACTGACTTCCCCAGCTCCCAAAGCAACACCACCATCCTGATATTAGTGTGTTGCCTCTCCAAGCGATTCCACTTTACAGCCCTGAAGAAACTGCCATCCGCACATCAACTCTCCCAGCAAGGAGTTCTTCTGGCTGAATGTACTTACCTTGGATATAGTAATTGACACTGTGAAATCCTCTTTCTATGTCAAGCATGGGTTCCATCTGATGGTCATTCCATATTCACATGCCAGGATCTCAAGGTAATGAGGAAAATGCTGGACAGTTAAAAATGGTATTAGCTAGCCAAACAAGGTTAGCAGGCCAGATGAGATGGGAGAGTGTTCTCAGTGAAGTGTGACTCTCGACACATAACATTTCCCTGAAGATGCCCTTGTTCAAACTGGCTCCTCCCACAGAGGGCCACCGAGAGCCACCGAAAATACAACATCCAGTCGATCCTTGACTCCCATTGATCTGGGAGTGAAGTGTGGTACCTGTGTACTGTAGGGGCTCCTGTCCTAAAGACCACTATTAGATTAAAATAACCAATGTTCATGTAGTTGCACTGCTCACCAATTTGATCAGTCAACACTAGCTCCCGATGTCAGCTATTAGAAACAGTTCACAATAATAGCAGCAAAAACCTTCTCTCAATACCTGTAATCAGCATTCTGCTTAGAACAGTTCTCTAGACAATCTTCTCACTACTGCACTGCTTTCCTTACTCTGCATTTAGCCTTTCAGTGATAAAGTCAAATCAATCAGTAACCCATTTGGTGGAAAAGTTGATATGAAAATTAGCCCTATTGTCACCGAATACACCAATCATAGGGCCTTTTCTTTTAATTAAATTTAGCTCTCAGTGCTTACTATTGTTGCCCTATTGCATGCTATAGGGTAAGAGTGTTAGTCCCTGTGAAGTGTGAGAAAGTGTGACACCCGTGGGTGTGATTTTGAAGCATTTGGTGAACCTGAGGGTTTATATGTGTGCCTTGGGAGTCTGTTGCCTGACCTTAATAATGAGACTACTTGGGATGACACAATCACATCACTGTGCCAGTGATCAAGTAACTGGCTGCTATGTTATTGAGAGTGTCTGTCTGGATTTTGAGATGGAGTCACTAAATTTCAGTGACAGTGGAGTGGTCATGGAGAGTCACAGTGTGAACTCAGGATAGATTGCAGGACAGGTTAATATTGATCTGACCTTTCAGGGAATGAAGCAGTGTGAGTATGGGCATTTACACGGAGAGACACCTGTGAGTATTGAGACTGCACTTACTAAGTATGACTAGAGGCAGAGAAATAGTTTATTGGCGCCCAGTGTTAAAGATTAAGCTAGCAGGGCAACAGCCAAGTTAGAGACAGAGGAGTAAGACAGGACGGCAGACCTATTGTGTAAGAAAGCCAGCTCCTATGCCTTGTGCTGGATTTTTAATTGTGCAGAAGTGATATTTAGTGATAAAACTACCCCATTTATTCAATCAAAGAGATTATAAACTGCTACACTTATTGTATCTGCCATCTCATGGAAAAGCAATCTTTTGCTAGATATAAATATGAATACAGACTTCACAAACCTTGCAATGGAACTTTACAGGTAGTTCACAGCCTCTCCTAGGGTTGCTCTGTACAATCATTTTCCTCAAGGTTCCTCTATTCATCTTAGAGCCATGGCCAAAAACTGGGGGAGGGAGTTAGTTGTGACCTCATGTAGCAGCCCCTGGAGTCCAGCTAGGGGGAGGGGTAACTTACTAAATATTTTACTTAGATGGTAAAGTAGCTTTAATACAAGTGGCTGGCTATTTTTTATTCTTCAAGTTATATTTAATCCCTTATGGCATTTTAATTTAAAGTGCACCGATTTACAATCTGTTAACTGACATAATTAAAAATAATTAAAATTATACATTTATTAATGCATTGTATATTTTTTCTCTTCATAATAACTGTCCATTTTGCCAAAGGTTAATCTGTATGACAGGAGTTATAATTGCAGTAGTACTCTTCAAAAGTATTTTGAATATTTTGTTGCAGCAGACAAAAAGCTAAAAGGCACATCTCACTGAGTGAGGCCTATTAAACTCCATAAAGAAATTGTAATAACAAGAAACATGCTTATGGCTACTTCACTTGGATTCTAATTTAAGTAGCAACAAAATCTTAAAATATAATTTTATAATACAATGGAGAAAGAATTGAACTTTCTACCCTTTCCTTTTCATTTGATTTTCTTAATTCTCTTTATTCTGCCACTTTTATTATTCACAAGCAAGCCACTGAATGGTTGAGTGAGAAAACAATTTTTTTCTTCCTTTTTTCTGCTTACCCAAATCTGGAATCCCATAGTTCCCGAGTAATTCACCTATGTGAAAAATTGTTTTGTCCTGACACCCTGGGGAAGTTTATGTGAATATAGTGCTTGTGAAGTGGCTGTTGTGGCTTGATGGCAGCGGTCCAATCAGTGTTATCAAAAAGCTAGACTGAGAGGTGTGTTCATTTAAATGTCTCCAATATATCAATCCATTAGGAGTTTGCTATTAAGGAAGTGCGGGAATTTTCTATGGCTCCACCCATTGGGAGGAGGGAGTTAAGAATTACAATAAAAATATTTAACTGGACTTTTTCTTTAAACTGTTGCATGGAATTTCATCTGTGCATATAACATGCTTAGATCACTTAATCACCAGAATTTTCTTGGAAAAATGGAACACTATATTCTGTTATGGGTGTTAAATATACACTTATAAGAGGAATATGTCTAAAAGGAAAGTTTCATGGTGTATTCCTAAAACATTAAGAAAAAAATTGTGCTGTTGATGGACAACCTTCGATGATCTAGGACATTTTCAATACGAGTTCCAGCATGGAGATTACCACATTGATAGAATTCATAACTGCTTCTCATCAGAAAACTATTTGCTTTGAAACTGGAGTCACAATTGCAACCTGAGTGTAAGAGAACCAGGGGCGAGAGTTGCAGACCCATCTGCACTGGCTGTCTATCTAACGGTGGTGAGGTCTGGTATACATTTCTGCAAGACCATTGCTACATGCCACAAGGCCCTGCAGAGTTAGGAGTATCTAGAACAATAGATACATTCGTATATGATAATATATTTTTTTATTGTTTATTTATTAACATTTAACTATATACATATATGTAGTGCAAAAATTAGAAATGTTCATAGTTTTGGAGGGGCCTGGATTACCCCTGTGCAAAAGTGTGAGGAGAGGTTCTTTCTGTGCAAAGATGATCTCTCTGCTAAGTTGTAAAAAGCTGGCATAGGCATGTTGGGGGTTTGATGCAGCTCTGACTTGGCATTTGGTCCTTTAACGGTGCCACAGTTTCAAGTACTAACTTTGTAGATCTAATACAGGCATCTTTCTAGTAGTGTTTGTGACAGGGCTGAAGAACATTGTTCTTAAGGTGTCTTCTAGCTGGTATTTGGTGTCAGGTAGAAGATTGGTTTATAACAATAACCAAGGTGTCAGTTACTGTGTTAGAGTTTTGAAATCTTCAAATAAGAACTTTGGAAGAATGGAGAGTTCTCATAAACCTTGTTTTTCCTCTGCAGGAGTAAACTGGAGACATTACTACCAGAAAACATGGAAGTTGATGAGATGCAGCATGTACATAACAAGAAGTTTGTTATTCAGAATGGTGATGAGAGCATAGACCTCATGTCTCACAATAGTTTTTTCAACTTAACAATTGCACAACTTTCAAGGTACCAAACGTCAATGTTCTAGAACCATACACACAGATTAAATTGCTAGACAAAAACCTTTTCACAGCTAAACAGCAAATCCTCTTGCATCACACAAAATCTCCTGGAGATATCTGGCAACATATGTTATCTTTTTTCACATAATAAAGTACAGCAGCTCAAAATCAAGGCCAGCAGTTACTTATTTGTGCTATCAAAGCAGTACCTGCAATCTATATTGTATGCATTCTGCTCATTTGCAATAACCCAGTGTCCATATTTAATAACTTTTTGCACATATTTCTTTATTATTATTTATATGACGCCACAAGGTTTAAGCAGCACCATAAAAAATATAGTACAAACAGTAGACCAAACAGTATACAACTGTACAGAGTAATACAAGTATAACTAAGACTTCAATAGCTTCAATCATAACAAATACAGTGACGTAGGAGAAGAATAAATGGTATTGAGACAGAAAGGAAGAGGGCCCTGCTTGTAAGAGCTTACATACTAAAGGGAGGGAAAACAGACAGCAGCCACAAGAGGAGTCAATGGAAGGAATCAAGCACAACAGATGGGTTTTGAGAGCCCGTTTGAAGGTGCTAAGATTAGGGGACAGATGAATGTAGGGAGGGATTTCTTTCCAGTGTAGGGGAGCAGCAAAGGAGAAGTCTTGAATTCTTGCCTGGAATGAAGTAATCAGTGTGGAGGAAAAGCGACGGGCATTAGTCTAATGCAGGAAATGGGCAGAAATGTTGATGGAGAGGAGGTTAGAGATATAAGGGGTAGTGGAATGGGAGAGGGCCTTGTAGGTGATGGCAAGGACTTTAAAGAGGATTCTGTAGGGGAGAGGGTACCAGTGTAAGGCAAGGCAGAGTGGGGAGGCAGAGAAATTGTGGCATGAAAGAAAGATAGGTCTCGTAGCTGCATTGAGAATAAAGCGAAGGCGAGTAAGATGGGAGTGGGGGAGGATGGTGAGTAGAAGGTTACAGTAATCAAGATGGGAAATGATGAGACTGTGGATAATCGTTTTGGCGGCATCCTGAGAGAGGAAGGGCAGAATGCGGGCAATATTCTGTAGTTGGAAGCAACAGTATTGGTCAAGAGATTGAATGTATTGGGCAAAAGAGAAGGAGGAGTATTGGGTGACACCCAGGCAGCGCAGTTCGGAAACAAGAGAGATGGTGGTGTTATTAATAGTGATGGATAGATCACATTGGGGTGAAGATTTAGAAGGAGGAAAAACAATGAGTTTAGTTTTAGCAATGTTGATTTGAAAAAACATGAAGACATCCAGATGGATATGGTGGAAAGACAGTCAGAAACATGAGAGAGGAGAGGGGAAAAGGTCCAGAGAAGAGATGTAGAGTTGAATGTCCTCTGCGTAGAGGTGATACTGAAGACCAAAGGAAGAAATGAGATTGCCCAGGGAGGTAGTGCACAGTGAGAAAAGAAGAGGCCCAAAAACAGAGCCCTGAGGGACTCAGGGGGGGCAGAGGGGGGGTGAGACCGAATCAGAAGCAGAAAGAGATAAGGAGAGGTTGGCAGGTAGGAGATGAAGCATGTGCAGGGCCGTCTTTCCCATTGGGCACAATGGGCAGGTGCTCGGGGGCCCTGCAGCCCAGGGAGGCCAGTCGGAGGCAGCAAAAAAAAAAAAAAAAAACTGGAAAAAAAAAAAAAAGACAATACTTACATTGCGGTCAGCTGGCGATCCGGCTCCCTCCATGGTCTCCTCCTCCGTATGGCGCTCGCAGTGCATGTCGGATGTGATGACATCCATTGCGGAGCGCGACGAAGGAGGAGACCATGAAGGGAGCCGGATCGCCAGCTGACCGCAAGGTAAGTATTGTCTTTTTTTTTTCCAGGTTTTTGGGTTTTTTTGCTGCCTCCGACGGGCCCCCCTGGGCTGCAGGGCCCAAAATATATAATATTTTTATTTTATATAAATACGTATATATAGGGACCCCGGTGCACTGCTGTGCCCGGGGGCCCAAGATGTTGTTAAGAGGGCCCTGAGCATGTGAGGACAGTGCCAGAGAGGGTAAGAGAAAAAAGGGGTCTACAGAAGGAGGTGGTGTTCCATGGTGTCAAAGGCCGTAGAGAGGTCCAAGAGAATGAGCAAGGAGAAGTGACCCCTGGATTTGACTGAAAGGAGGTCAATAATAAGTTTGGCCACGGAGGTTTCAGTGGAGTGGAGGGTGTGGTATTCAGATTGGAGGAGGTTGAGGAGGGAGTTAGTTGAGAGGAGATTGGAGAGACGGTTGTAGACAGTCCACTTGAGTAGTTTGAAAACAAAGAGGAGAAGTGACATGGGGTGATAGTTACCGAGAGAGGTGGGGTCAAGTTTGGGTTTCTTAATATTGGGTTAGATAAAAGCATGTTGGTAGGAGGAGGGGCAAAGCAAGTGGAGAGTGAGAGGTTGAAGATGTGTGCAAGGTGGGAGCAGGCATTGGGGAAGAGGTAGCGAAAAAGGTGTGAAGGGATGGTATCCAATTGGCAGGTATATGTGGGAGAAGAAAGAATGAGAGAAACGTAAAGAGCACCAGAGTTGGTTGTTTGAGGAAGGTGAAAAGATGACGGTGGCTGGAGTGTGAGACGAGGAGGAGATGTTCAGTCTGATAGCCAGTAATTACTCTGTATGTATGGGTGTTTGTACATCTCCACTTTTCTTGTTTTTATGTTTCATTTAGTATTCAGTATCATGTTTAGTTCGTATACCTCCAACATTGGGGACACAAAGGGGCATTATTATGATGTGACAGGGGCAGGGGCATGGCATATATATATATATATATATATATATATATTATATATATATATATATATATATATATATATATATATATATATATATCTACCTACTATATAAAAGCCTAGTGGCATGTGTCTGTGTGTGGGGAAAAAAACCCAAGCTGCAGCGCCACCTGCTGGGCGACGTTATACACTGACCTACTAAATTCTTAGTGTGTGTGGGGAAAAAAACTCAGAAAGGGCTGAAATTTGCTGCAGCGCCACCTGCTGGACAGAGTTATACACTGACCTACTAAATTCTTAGTGTGTGGGGGAAAAAAAACTCAGAAAGGGCTAAAATTTGGTATACTAAGATGTTTTTAATTTGTTAATTTAATTTGTTAATTGTTAAAAGTGTTTATAAAGATTTAAAAAAAATATATATATATTTCTTGAAGGAGAAGTGACAGTTGGGAGTGGTTGGTGGTTGCCGGGGGGACAGTGGGGAGTGGTTGGTGGTTGCCGGGGGTGACAGAGCGAGAGGAGTGTGATACTCAGGACCGCTGAGAGAGATTCCTGTGTCTGGATAGACATCTAGATAGATGTGGCGATAAAGATGAAGGATGAGGTGAGGGAGAAAAATGAGGTGGTGACATGTGGACAAAACCACGTTAAAAAAGGGCGCTTGCATCGGGAAGTAACGCTCTTCCCCTGAGGAGGCCTGGCCTAGCCCCAAACGCATGACAAGAACCTTTTTAACACCTTAAGTAGCTTGATTTGACTAGAATGCATGAATATCATGCACGGGTTAACTTGTATATCTATATATATATATATAGATATATATATAGATATGCACATAAAAAGTCCTCCTCCTAGTTGAACAGTGTATTAATGAATGAAATTGATAGTGTTTGGCCTGCGGTTCATGCGGTTAAGCTCATGAGTCTAGAAGGCTGTTGCAAATTGATCTAAATGATTCAACTAACCTCATTAGCTCCATTCTACACCAAAGCAGTATTATTGGGCCATCTAAGCAGACAATGCTCAACAGTTTTTGTTTTTACTGATATTATTATTGCTACTAAGAATGTTTATTTATATAGTGCCACAATTTTATGCAATACTGTACAAAGACTATTTGTCTTTCACATCAGTCCCTGTTCCATTTGGTCTTATTTTCTAAATTTCCTAAAACACAAGCACAAACACACTAAAGGTCATTTTTGCCTGCATCAAAATCCACATAAACGCAAAGAGAACACAAAAAAAACAGATAGATAGTGTGCTGGTCAGAATTGAACTCACAACCCTAGTTCACACAGCAATGCTAACCACTGTGCCACAATGCTGCCCCAACATAAAACTACATTTTCATATCTGTAATAGTAAAATTCTCATCAGAAAGTATGGCATACTTTCACATTAGAACCACTCCCCTTAATTCATTACAAATTTTCTTAAAAAATCATTCAGTGTTCATTCATTTGAGAAGATTTGAACATGGTGGGTCACAATTAGAGTTAGTAGCAAGACAAAAAAAGAAGGAACACATTTTTTCCTGGACACCTTGGCAAACCATGTTGCACTGCAATGTGTGCAAATGCATTTCTTTAATTCTTGCATGCATGGAAAATACTATATGCTTTCAGATGCAGCATGCAAATACTGGATAGCTTTATTTTTACACTATCATTTAGAATTGAGTTAGGACACACCCCCTCTCAACTGTAAACCCAACCACACATTTTAAATTTGCCCCTCCCCCCAATGTGCAACATGGTTTTTACAAGGTACAAATGTGTTCTTTGTTCTGTTTCTTTGCTCTTAACGCTAAACATTGCCCAGAATGTCCAGCACTCTACTTTGTCAATACAAAAAAAATACACAAAACAGAACAGCCTTTCAGTTGGACAGCAATGCTGTACCAGATTTAATGTCATGCAAATATTTACTGTGTAAACAGTTTAATCACTGGTTCTTAAGTCCAGTCCTCAAGGCCCCCTAATATTTCAGGTTTTGATAAATTCAAGTGCGCACAAGTGGTTAAATTGCCTGTGTTCATGCATGGATTGCCCTAAAACCTGGACTATTAGGGGGCTTGAAGACTGGAGTTAAAGAATCAGTAAAACAAGCTATTTAGTATTTGCTATAACTTGTGAAATACTAATGAAAGAATCTGAAGCTTATTGTTTCACTCTCATGTATACAATTTGTAGACACTTGCTGCCATCATGTGGTAAATATAAAATATATTTTTTATAAAAGATAATGCTTTATAGCCAACGACATGACTTTTATTTAGAAACACCTAAAGTGCCTACAGACAAAGAAGTATGAAAATAAATGAATTGCTTGCTCCCCTCTAGAGAGGATCTGCCCTTGTTCCATGTGGACGGTATTAGATTTATTGATCTAATTTATATAAACAAAAATGTGATGTTTAAATATTAATATGTAATATAGAATGTGTTCTGTGGTTATGTGTAATGGGTATAAAATTTTGTATAGAGAGGATAGTGTATATGTTACTGTAGCTCTGGTATCTCTGGCAGCCTGTAGCATGTGCTTCTATGCTCCTCATAATTTGCTATGTAGTGTTGAGAAACAAGCAGCACATTAAAATTGTGGGAGATTGGCCTAGAAGGTAGAAACAATATGGCCATCCTGATGCTATATTTTTTTAATTTTTTTTTTTAAAAAGGATCAATTAGTTATCTAATAACCAGCCAGAAGGTAAAAGCCGGATCAGCCCCTAAACCCCCTGACCCTTGCCACCACAGTGTGGTTATAATGCATCTGGTGCAGTACATGCAAAAGGTAGCTAATGGCATTTATATTTACAAGTATGTGTTTTTTTTATCTTTGAAAGCCACATGACCAATATGTGTACTCCACCCATTGCTCCCTGCCTACTTGTATTTGCTCCTCCTTCCAGTGCAATGCTTCATTCACTTGTGTGCCACCTACTGGGACAGATTCTGCCTTGCATTGCTGTGACTCCACCTATGCTTGCCAGCTCAACTGAACAGGTTTAGTTGCTAACTGCCTACACCAATGTTTTGAGCATCCCATACTTAGTATGACTCTGTACAGGCACCCCAAGACGTTTGCTACCCCTAAAGAGTATCTACTGAATGGACCATTGTTTCTTCACATACAGGCATCTCACTCTACATTCTGTATGAATAAATATTACATATGTAGTGATCTGTTCCTATGTGCTTGTTCTGGGGACTGCGGCTGCATCATTTTTCTTAAAGGAGTCTGCTTACTTTACACCTTCTCATAAGTATTTCTTGCTTATTTTTATAGTTAGTGCTTAAATGTCTCCTTTGCAAACTGTCGCCTCACATAACTGTGCTGCTAATTGTGCCTCCTTTACAAAAATATGACACATTTAGCCACTGTGCTGCTGTTTCAATTTCTTTTATTGAGTGGACTCACTGTGTTACTATGCTGCATTATGTGTTTCTAAATAATTAATTCATGTGTATTATGGTGTTGCTGTGCTGCTAATTATACCTCCTTACAAATATCTGACACATTTGGACACTGTGCTGTTGTTTTGTATTTCTTTAATAGAGTTGATACATTGTGTTACTATACCCCTTAATGTTTCTAAATAATTAATTCATATGTATTACTATGCTGCTAATAGTTTTTTTTTTTACACAGGTAGTTTTGAAAAGAAATTATGATCTCCTTCTGATCAAACTGTTATATGGTAGGGCATTTTATTTGTTTTTAACACATTGTACATTGTTCTATCACTCTGTTACATTTAATAAAAATATTTTTTACATGATTTATACATATGATGTGTGCTGTGAATGTATAAGCTTTCTCTGCCAACTCTAACCTTATTTATATTTATGTTTTTGTTAACTTCATGAAGGCCTCAGGTTCTCGTATTTTGATTATTGAGGCTGTGCGCTTTCTTCACCTTATTGTGCAATTGTAACCAAATCAACCATACACAAATCAAATAAAGCATACAAATTAAAATATCAAGATAAAATAAACAAAATGAATATAATAAAATAAATCACTAATATATTTGTGTCAAAACAAAACAGCCAGACATCAGCCATTTTTTTCAAAATTCGCCTTCATATTAAGCAAATTCCGGAAAGAGAAAAAGATATATAGTGCAGACTGTTCAAATACAAAAGTAATATTTATTTCACACTTACACTGGCTATACAGATAGAGAGTGCAAGTTCCAACCTCCAAGATGATCTCCCTCACACATCAGGTATAGTAGTTAATCCACACACCTATTGTAGTTGCACTACTGTGGAGAAGTGCCCTGCGGACCAGCTGCCCGTGAAGAGGGCGAAGAAAGAAGAGGAGGAAAGCTACTCACCGATCCAGCGTTCCAATGGAGAGTATTTCTTCTATTTTCTTACAAGTCCCGGGGGCTATGGGCAAATGAGCCAATCAGGGCTCACTTCCTGCTGCTGGCCAATCCGTAGCCAATCAGGGCTCGCGGCAATGGCCAATGATGTTGGCGTGCCGGCGGCTTTTTAAGCCGTTGGGCGCCGCCATTGTCAGAGTTCGCCGGTGGAGAAGACCGAAGAGGACGTCAAAGGATGTCCAGCGCCGCAGATGCCGTCAGAAGTGGCAGGGAGCCCTTGTAAGGGCTGTGAGCTACCCTGCCATGCGAAGATGCCGGAGAAGGAACCGGCGTGGCGAACATCAGCGGGAAGCCCTTGTAAGGGCTAAGAACGCCCCCATCAAAAAGTCTGCTGGAGCGCCGAACGGGAAAAGAGGCATCGGCAGCTGGAGGGTCTGGAAGACCTGAAGACGGCGCGGTAAGCGGAGTTTCCTGCACGGAGCAGGTAAGTATAAATCTTCATATTTTATCCAGGCACAAGGCCTGTGGGCTCGTTACAGGCACTAGGCCTGTGGAGCAGATAGCCGCAGCCACGATAGGCATTTACTGGGCTCAAGGCCCTAAGAATTAGGAGGGCATAAGTCCCTAGAGTTGAGCAGGGCGCCAGGCCCTTAAATGTAGCAGGGCGCCAGGCCCTTTGAGCTGAGCACATCGCCAGGCCCTTCAGTGTAGAGAGGCACAGGCTTCTGTGTGAGGGAAGCGATAGACTCCCGCTAGCATAGCAGGGCGGCTGCCCTGTGGTGTAGATGGTCAATGGGTCCTTGCGGTTAGAGAGACAGAAGGTCCCTGATGGTTAGCGGGGCAGTAGACCCTTATAGTAGGTAGTGGGCGTTCGGCCTAGGGCTAGTAGGATGCTAGGTCCCGAAGTAGTGTAGGGGACACTCGGTCCCTTGGTAGTTAAATAGTAAAGTACTGGAGTGATTTATAGAATCCCTCCACCCGTCTGTAAGGGCACCTAAAGTACTGAGCCCCAGGACAGGGTTGGCTTAACAGGCGGAGCTTGGGCCACGGGCGGAGGCCTGCACAGCAACAGGGTGCCAGTGGACCCGGACTACCGAAGATGGGCGAGTAGGACAATACCAGTCGCGGATGCAAAGGGTACGGTGCGTTCCATAACGGTCCCTCGACATTGAGTGAGTATCTGGGGTGTTGGGAAACTGATTGTTCTTTGTGGCTTTGTCTCCCTTGTTTTACAGGTGTTGGTCGTAAGACAAGGTATGCAGAGGACCTCTAGAGCAGAAGGGATAGAGGGAGTCGCTGTTGTAGACTCTCGTCTGTGAGTATAGCCGCGGCGAGGGCTGTTCCCTTGGTGCACTCACTTTGTGGAGCTGTCCCTCCCCTATTTCCCCCTTTCCCCTTACAGCAAAACGAGTGCCCTGCACACGAAGACAGGGGCTCTTTTCCCTTGCAGCGTTTTGGGCACTTGGACCCCTCCCCCCAGTAGACCTCTTACACTACCATCAAAAAAGTCATCTAATATAACTTGTAAGGCTGTCAATGGTTCTCCTTTCTTGTGATTTCCCATATACACATAAATGTGCTAAACTACACTGACATTAATTTAAAAATCCTATATGTTCAGCTTTAATATTAAGGAGAACAAAATATAACAAAATAAACTTTTACACCTCATATACATAACCGTAGGCTGCTCAATGGCAGCTTAAAAACATTAAAAAGGCAATTATTCTGGTGCTTTGTTTGACCTTTATTTTTAAAGCTGCTTAATACAATTAAACAACATGGATAATATGTTTTCCCCATTTTAGATACATACAGGCACATTAATTAGCCAAAACTATAAGGAAAAAGTTCAAATGTTAGGATGCATTTCACACATCTTTTCCCTAACAGAGCATACTTGAATCTTCGAAATTGGATGTTTTCTGACTGCTAACATCTTTACTTTAGTAGTTTAACTACATTGGTAATTGATAAAAGGACATGTCTTATATAGCCCTTTCACTGTATCAGACACAGCAATTTTATCACTATTAGAATTTACTATTGATATTACTTTTATTAGCTGTTTTTATAGGGTTGATTTGTTTAGCTTTGCTATGTGCTATTTTTATGTACGCTATAAATACATGAAGTCTTTTACTCAATCATGTGACTGGCAAGTTACCTCTTGTAGCATAAACAAATCCCAAACAAGGAACAGATTTCAACAATTGAGAGGAGATGGTGGTAATAAGTAATGAACTACCGACCTAAAAAGAGAATGTGAATAAATGTGGCAAAAATATGTATATATACAGTATATAAAATAACTTATTGTTCATACAATGCAATAAAAATTTCAAAATGTTAAAATCTCAAATCTCTCACAGTTCCATTGTGAAAAATAGTTCAGATGCAAATCTATAATGTTTTTTCTCTTGCCTTGATCTGAGCTTTGTTCTTGCTTCCAGTGTGACATATAACAAAAACACATTATAGCCCCCTCTGTCTTACCATAAAATATTACATATAGTGAATAGTGTAAAACAGTCTATTTTTTATTTTTTAGGTTATTATATAGATTGAATATATGGGTGTTTTAAATGTCATAAACAAATGCAGCCATCAAATAAATCTACTTGTGTATGTTAAATACAAATGATTCAGAAAAACAGTAATTAGACTTCTTAAATACACACAATTATTTGAGTAATTTTCTTGATGTTACACAATAATTGTTTTTGTTTAAGCTTATCTTTTATTGATATACTTCAATACCAAAACTTATTCGATAATCAAGAAGAAAAAGTATATAATATATTTAAAACCAGAAAAAAATCTGGACACAGACGTAAAAGCAAAACAGAAATCCACTTTAAAACCTCAGACACAGGTACAATTGTATCCTTACCACAGCTGAATGAAAAAATCACAGGGAGGCAAAATCCCACACAGATGAAAAATATGGGAAGCCAGCAGAAGCCCCACAAACTCTGGGATAAAGAATGCAACTCTCCGTACATCTAATCCCCACCATGCTGTTAAGTTATCCAATCTTTGTCAAGGTTTGGGGATGGTGTGAGTGAGAATGTCTATGAACAGTTTTAAGGCAATTAACACATGTGTTGTACAACTCATTTCGAACATTTCAGCAATGATGTTACTGAACACACCTGATAACTAATCAGATCTGTTCAAGCTAAAACTACAGTAGTTTCAATAGCTTGCTGGTGATTTATGGATCTTCTTAGTCACTGTCCTTTTGTGGCCAGTGAAGTAATTTCATGTTTTATTAACCCAGCATTCAGCTGTTGGATAATATTTAACAATCTATGATTTTGTCAGCCTAAACCTGTACGATTTTAAAGATTTATAATATTATTCTAAATTTATAATAATATTATAAATATTATATATTTATCTATATTTTAGTAACATCATTTATTTGGTTATGCATTCATTTTTGTACCACTATGTATTTTGTTGTGGTAAAGTTCTTAATGATTGACTGATCTACCAGTTAAGTTAGGATCTGATCATTTAAATATGAAAATGATTTCAGTTTATATCTTTTTTTCACTAGCATGGACTAAACATATCTCAATGCATTTCAGGGGGTAAATTTATCAAGGTGCGATTTTGGATTTTCAGCGATTATCTTGAGCGAGTTTAAACTCGCCATTGTATTAAACTGCGATTTGATGTAAAATTGCCAGTAAAGTGTTTCTTTTAAAATCGCCATTCTCAAAATCACTACAAATTGCTGTCCCGACTTTTTGCCACTCTAGCTATACAAACCAGCAAATGTATGAAGCTGCATTATTGCAAACTTGAATTGATAATCGGCAGAAACAACACGCTGCTTTCTATAGGAGAGAGTGGCAAACACATCACTGTTACACTGCAGGGCAATGTTAATATTACATGAGGCACAATGGGAGTTTAAATCATGATTTATGTTTAAGAGAGGAAAATGTTCATTAATTAGCATACAGGGACAAATTATTTTAACAATAAATTAGTTAGTGCACATTTCTTTAATGTTTTTTAATCAAGAACGGAAAGGAAAAGAAGGTGACTAAAAAGGGGCACTCCCAGATGCACGGATTGAAAAGTAAGAGCTAAATAAATGAATAAACTTTATTGAGATTCATTAAAAATGATAAATCATCCTAATAACAAAAAGCTAAGTGAAATGTAAAAACAGGACATGGACAGTGAATATAAAAAATTGTAGATCAACTGCAATATTACTCTGTGGTCAAGGCTTTAGAAAATTGTAAAGACAGCTTTTTTAAAAAAAGCTGCTTAAGCGAAACGCGAATTGGCGTTCGCTCTGTGTGTCATATGTCCAATATTATGTAGGCAGAGCTTTAGCTCTCTCTTTCCTTATTTTAAGATATATACTACCATGTTATTTCAATAACCTATTAATGGGGATTTTGAATGTACTAGTGCTTAGCGCTTTTACATGGGAGGACCGGAGGAAATATAGTGTGTGTGAATGATTACCTCATTTGATTCAGATTAAAGCTCCTTTGTCAACTCACCTGCTATTTAAGGAGTAGTGGATAATACATTTTTAATACATGTCTTATATTTAATAGGCAGCGCTCTGTTTTTCACTCCCCTCATTTAAGAATACCTAGTTAATTTACTAGTTTATCAGTGGGGATATTAGACTGCACTAGCGGTCAGTGCCTTTGTATAGGAGGATTAGAAGAAACGCAATGTGTCTGCATGAATATCTATATTTGATTTAGATTAGAATTTCTCTGCTATTCCACTATTTCCTAAAGGCGCAGCAGATAGGTAATAATTCCTTAATAGTTTAGAGATTCCAGACCTTACACTATTCATTTTCAGAGTAGTGGATGGATTATTAATGGACATTAATTCCATACTCTATCTAAATTCTCCTCACTTATAGTCTATGATATGAGTTTCATGACTATTCCTGCATAATTATGTACCATTTATTCAGACCTAGTGTCTTTACAATTTTCTAAGACCTTGACCAAAGAGTAATATTGCAGTTGACCTGTAATTTTTTATATTCACTGTCTTTATATTTCGCTTAGCTTTTTGTTATTGGGATGATTTATCATTTTTAATGAATCTCAATAAAGTTTATCTATTTCTTGATACACTGGGTTATGAGCTACATATCTAGGAACTCATTATAGGACTCATGGTTTTGAAACCTACTGCGGTTATATCCTCCACCTTTTTTTCTGTTGATTATGTTTTTTAATCAGTCTACAGTATGTGCTACATTATTATTATCTTTCAGTTATAAAGCATAAACATATTACATATTCATGTACATTGAGGGCATCATGACACAAAAAAAATAATTGCAATGAAATGGAACAGAAGGTAAAAATGGGCCTGACCAAATTTTTACAATAAAAAAGATGTGGGGAACAGTTGATACTTAAGGTAGCAGAATAACTGCTGTAGCTGCTACTGAGTAAATCTGCATTATCATTCTTTGACAATAACAAGCAGTGCCGAAACTAGGCAGGTGCGGGCGGTGCCGTCGCCCAGGGCGCAAGCCCAAGGGGGCACAGCAGCCGCCTGCTATCTGCCTCGATGCCCTGGCTGAATCACTTCTGTCACTGCTCCACGCACAACTCAACTTAGACTTTTCTGACCACTCATGCCCTCAATCCTTCCTCAGGGTCAGTTTACTGATAAAGAAAAGAGAAGAAAATACAACCTCCAGCACAAGAGCAGTATCCAGACAGAAAAAGCCGAGCTCAGATAACGCAGTGGCTGCTTAGTCACTAATAATCCATGGTTGCGGGTTTGATTGCTCTGGTCTTCTGATTCTTGTGTGATTACATTTTTGGACACCACGTGAGGCCAAAAGCTCCTCCCCATTTAGTGACATTATGAAGTCTGTTAACTGGTACGCTATTTTTAGCCCATTGAGTTATTTGTTAACCAGCTCACTGCCAACCCTATGGTGTATGCAGTCTGTACTTTGTAAATAAATGCACTGTCATGTCACTCATCTGTTACCTCTTAGGTACATGGTGTACCATACAACTGTTATACATATTATTTATGCTTGTGTATATAAATGGTTAAACCACCTCGCACACAATTATTGGATGCTGTGGTGTGTTATTAATGAAACATAGGGACTTGTTACATGCACTTTAGATATGGTTTGTGTAACTCTACAGACATCTAATCCGTGGGGGGCGGATAATGAGAAATTGTGCGATGTATTAAAGGCAGAATCATCCTGATTTCTACTGCCATGTGTAATCTTTCTTGCTCTGCTCTCCCCTGCCTGGAGATTATTCACCTGCACATTAAAGTGCAGCCAGAGATACTTGGTAATTACTGGCCTCCCTAAAATCGTTTCTCTAAAATGATGGTATTCTATCCTCATTGTTGTGTACACCAACTGTCCCTACTTTCCAGGTACAGTGCAGAGTTTTAAAGGTTTGTACCTGGAAATGTCCTTGTTTTTCAGTA
Source organism: Mixophyes fleayi (assembly GCF_038048845.1). Classification (NCBI taxonomy): domain Eukaryota; kingdom Metazoa; phylum Chordata; class Amphibia; order Anura; family Limnodynastidae; genus Mixophyes; species Mixophyes fleayi. The sequence continues at coordinate 118,394,246 of NC_134403.1, read as the reverse complement.
CAGACAAATTGCACAATATAATTCTTATTTATCTGCATGTTAGATGTATTTCTTACAGTCTATTCTTATTCTGAATGCTTTAGAAGCTAATATTTATTTAAGAGGAGTATTTAAAATGTAGTGCTCCATTGATACACTATTGCCTAGATTCACAGGCCTACCATCAAAATTTAGGCACGTGTGCATGGTAGCACAACACCAACAGAACTGAGTATACCATACAGTTGTCAGTTGCGTATCCTGGTAGTCAAATACTTCTAGTGTTGTGTACATTATGCTGGTTTGCATTGGTGGCAGACCACCTCCAGTGTTGAGTGCACTGACACTGGACACATCGACGACTGAACACCCCCAGTGCTGTATACACTGCAAGTGTGCTCCCTGGTGACTGCACTGTTCTGGTGTGCACCCTGGTAGCAAAATGCCTCCATTGCTGTGTATTCTATAGTGACTAGAAAAGGGTTTGTTAATATCCAACAGAAACACAAACTAAGAAATATCTAATGTGGACTACCTGTTTTATCCATATGTAATGATAATAGAGAAAAATATCTTATTATTATTTAAGGATATTTCAAATGGTACTCCCCAAGACAATGACATGGGACAGCATGGTGGCTTAGTGGTTAATACTTCTGTCTCACAGCACTGGGGTCATGAGTTTAATTCCTGACTATGGCTTTATCTGTGTGGAGTTTGTATTTTGTATGCTCTCCCAGTGTTTGCATGGGTTTCCTCCCGTAATCCAAAAATATACTAGTAGGTTAATTGGCTGCTATCAAAATTGATCAGGGTACGCATTGAACGCATTCAATTATACACACAGTGGCTGTTGTTAGCATATCTGTCTTTTGTTAATGTGCTCTCTGCTATTGGATTCAATTCCATCTTGCCCCCTACCATATAGCCCAGATATGTGCTCTTCACAGAAATTCCTGCAGCTCTATTAATGTTGCCATAGGCCTCTTGGCAGCCTCCATATTGAGTTTTCTCCTTGTCCTGTCATCAACTTTGGATTAACTTTCGCTTTTTGCAAGTCGTCGATATAGATATATATATATATATCATGCATTTGCAAATATGTGTAACAGAATTCTTTCAGTAAAGTGCTAGCCACACCCCCACATTAGGTTGGCCACACCCACTTGGAAAATGTCACTCCCACTTAGATGGGGGGGGGGGGGGGGGCGCCGGTGCCCTGTCTCGCCCAGGGCACTAAAAGTTCTAGTTACGGCACTGATAACAAGCATTGGTGGCTGGTAACATCTGTATGCATCTACCTATTTGCATGTGTTTAATTTTAGAGATGGATGTAAATGCTTCAGAATACTGTAATTTTGTAAAATTTTTAAAATGTGTTGCACTGCCCATATGCCCAAATTGCTCCATTATTTTAAGATGTGTGTATCTAACACCTGCAGGCTCTTGCACTTCAAGAGTCAGATAAGGGACATATAGGTGCAAATACATTATAGTATAGTAAGGGGCATTAGATGCACGTAAAGCATCTTATTTTGACATACACTTATCTTTTAAATATGTCCCTTACCGAGAGCAAATTCAACTCCTACACATGATGGGTGCAAGTTTCTGCAACAAATATATTTTTTATTTTTTTTATTTTAATATATTGACTTACTATCTAATTACCAGTGGGGTAATAATTTTCTTTCACATGATGTTAATATTTCTTGATGGGGACACCATTTAAAATATATACTTTTGACACTACAAGTGCTTATGTGCATGCTGACACTTGTAGCGCCACAAGTATGTAAATATTAAGTGTTGCCACATTATAAAAATATAATTATTGCCCCACTAGTGATGAAACATTAAAAAAATCCCTTACATATAATCATTAAATACATTTGGCCCACTAAATTATTCATAAAACTTTTTGTACCCATAAGAAAATTAATAATCATTTTTGCCACTCTACAACAAAAAGCACGCTTTACTGAAACTTCCATTGTGCCTCCTGTTATATAAACATTGACTAGATAGCTCAAACAACATGCTTTTACTTCTGTTCAATCGTGGGCAAGTTTCAGTTTTTGTTGACACTCGCGCGAGTTTGTGTTTAATCTCCGGCGAGTTTGGCTACAACATGGAAGAGATAGGTGTTTTAAAATCGACACAAATCACCAGAGATTGGATTTTGGAAAGTCAAAATCGCAGGATAATACATATGGCGACTTTATACTTAAATCGCCGATCATCTCTCGCAATTTGCAGCGATTTTAAACCACTACAGAAATCACAGCTTGATACATTTACTCCCAGATGTGCTAAGTAGTAAGTTTTTGAACGATGGCTATATCTACCAGCATGAATTTGAACAGAACTAAATGGATCATAGATGGGTTTATTAACAATTAATTTTATATTTTTTGTTGTTCTGCTAAACAATTAGTTAAGTTAGCATCAGATCATTATAATATGAAAATTATTTCAGACTATACTTTTTTCACTAGTATAGATTATACAAATCTTAATACATTTCAGATGTGCTGAGCGGTAAAGTTTTCAACAATGGATATACACTATATAGACAAAACTATTCGGACTCTTAGCCATTACACCAACAGGGACTGTAATGACATTGTGTTAAAATATATATACTTTGATATGGAGTTGGTCCCCCTTTTGCGATAACAGACTCCACTCTTCTTGGAAGGCTTTCCACAAGATGTTTGAGTGTTTCTGTTGGAATTTGTGCCCATTCATCCCAAACTGTTGCCACAAAATTGGAAGCATAGCATTATCCAAAATCACTTTTTATGCTGAAGGATTAAGATTGCACTTCATCCTGAAAAACATCCCCATACCATTATCCCTCCTTCACCAAATTTTACAGCTGGCATAATACAGTCAGGCAGGTAACGTTCTCCCAGCATCTGCCAAACCCAGACTCGCCCATCTGACTGTTAAACAGAAAAGTGTGATTCGTCACTCCACAGAATATATTTCCACTCTATCCGACGCTTGGCATTGGTCTTAGTGATAATTAACATGTGTGGCCAAATACTTTTTTCATATAGAGTATCTGCTAGCATAAATTTGAATGACTCTAAATGTATGGGTTTATTTTTAATTTTATGGTTTTTGTTTGGTCTGTCAAACAACTAGTTTATTTGGGATCGGAGCACTATAATATTAAAAAGAGTTCAGCTAATATCTGTGTGAGGTGTGGAAGGTTGTAGGAGGTAGTTGCTGGTGAGGAAAGTTTGTGTGGCTATTGTAAGGTTTCAGCATTATCAGCCTCCAATAATAAAACAGTCATTAGTTATTGGCTGATTTGTGTAGCTACTGGTAGTGTAATATTGTTGGGACTAGATGACACAGGCAACCATGGTTGTCATTTACTACTTATCTTAATGGAGTGTCCACAAAAAGAGCAATATGTTGATAGATAACAGCAAGGAGTGTTTGTCTCCAGCTTGCTCTGCAAATGCCTTTGAGACACTAACCCAGATCGGGCAATGTAGTCACTCAGTTGCTCAGTATGCCATTTCATTCTGGACTCTCACAGCAAAGACCAAATGGAATGCTTGCCTCCTTTCAGAGAAGATTGCATACACCATTAAATATCAGCTCACTACTTGGGACTTCCCATCACTCTGGAGTGACTAATCACCATTTACATTTAACTCAACACCTGCATTCAGGAGGCTTCAGTGGAAAGAGATGGGTACTCACCATCTCCCACTAGCCACTGATGATCCATGCAATGCCAGCTGGGGGCTTCAAGTAGTATATGCAGCTAGGGAGGTTTTCTTTTTAAGATAATGAGGGAAATAATGCCAATAAATGGAAAGATCTGAGTCATCAGAAAACAGATTTTATCATAAAAGAAAAGGCAAACCCAGTGAGCATTGGAGCAGTTTTTTCTCCATATTACTTTCTGTAATTTGAGCTGTTTTTCCGCTTCTGAGGGGTGTTCTCCCTAGACACATAGGACTTTTTGAATTCCAGAGCCATGGAGAATTTAATAGAAGTGGACTTTACCCTCAAGGTGGAACTCCCCTTGGTTATACACACACAAATCAATGATTGATTGATGACTAAAAAGATAAAGACGTGGGTTGAATCATGTCAGACCACTTGCATACATCCCGTGAACATGGAAATGTTATCTACTACTAACCAAAGAGAGGAGACTAACTTTGGTCCAAAAGAGCTGTCTGAAAAGTACCAAAATTTCAGCAGGGTCTGACAAAAAGCAGAGACACTACCACCTCACCGAAAATGCGACTGCTCAATTAGCCTGCTACCTGGCACTATGCCACCAAGGCACAGGAATTACATATCTGAGGGCCTCTAGCACCTGCATTCAGGATAACTTGCTGTAAGGGTATATTATATAAACATTCAATAAATCCAATAAAAATGTCACTGTTTCAATAAAGCGCCAAACAAATAAATTATATTTTTACAATATATCAAATATCTCCCATACTGTGCAAGATTTCTCTCTGCTCTAAGTAAAGCTTCAGTCTACTAATATGAAGAAATAATCATTGTTTCATAGTGCCACTAAAAAAATCAAGCAGGGATGGTACTTTCATCCTGAAGGACCTGGGGCTCTAACAAAATTATGACATCACCATATTGTCAGGATTTGCACTTGGCTGCACTGCAACATCTTCCTTAGAGACACTGCTTGCCTCCTGTGGCTCCTGTCTGCTAAGAGCTATGGTTGGATTTTGCCATTATTTCAACCTGGCCTGCAGTACCTATCTACCACCATATGTGATGCTATCTCACTATTGTACATACACCTCACTAGCAGGAGTTACATCATTCCCTAATCAGCACCCACACCTGTTAACTGCCTTTATAAGACTATCTAGCCCAATAATCTATGGCAGTTCATTATTATCTTGCTTACTGATGCTGATTTTTCAGAGTAACCTGTGTCCTGTTCCAGCCTTGACTTCCTGATATCGACCCCTGCTTGTTCCTCGGTTTTGCTGCTATCTTCTGACCCAGACCATGGCTCTGTTGTTGACTACGGTCTAGCTATTTCCCTGGTACCTTTGTGGTTCATGGATCCCACCTTGCTTTCGACCTTTTGGCATGTTTGACCATTATATACTCTGTCATCCGCAGATCTATCCAGTGCCGTGTGCCTCCTGAGTAAACCAGGTATCCTGCCATCCGTGATTCACCCAGTGTCTCATGCCTCCAGAGTGCCACCAGGTATCCTGGCACCGTGGTACATCCTGTACTTTTAACCTACTCTGCTTCTCGAGCCTCTGAAATAGTTCTGGCATCCGGCGACTATGTACTGCCTCTATGAACTGTGTTACCATTTGTGAGTTCCTGAGTTATTCAAGCTATAATTACCAGTTCTGCTGTTTGTATCTGCAGTCTTGAACTGTGATGTCATTTATCATTACTGCACCATTCTTTGCCTGTGAATCTCTGCCTAATAAAACACTTTATTTTTACAATAACAATCTCTCTGGAATTTATGCTAGAAATCCTGAAACATATCCACCATATTTGCATGTGCCCTTCACTATGCCATGTGTCCCTTATATGCAATCCATTGTACCAGATGCTTCCTCATGCCGTCCATTGTACCAGATGCCTCCCGCATCCCATTTACAGTACCGAGTGTCCTGACCAGATTATGCCACTCAAAAATACCCACATATACTATTACTGTGCCCTCACTGTTTTCTCCACATATAATTGTGCCAGGTGTTTCTATATGCCACTCACAATGTACCCAGTGTCCGAGCCACATTCTAAAACCACTAACACACATTACACCAAAACCAACCCACCAATCATATTACACCAATACCACTCCCTCCACTCTCATTGCATGACCGACTTAAGAATTATAGGGACAATCATTATTTATTGCTTAAGGAGGCAGGATTAATTTAGAATTAACATATGGGAGAAATAAATAATAATTATATTAAGGGGCAACATAATTGAATATTATTTTAACTGGGCTATATTATTTGATTGCTTATGTGCTTAAATAATTATTGCGCCTAGTTTTGGCACTACACAGTGTTCAGTGATGAATAGCAAGAAATCTGCAATGATATTGAGCCAACCAATGTCTGGAATTGTGTAGGAGTGATGCATTTTCATCCTGGAAGACACTTTTCCAATCAGGTAATAAATACTACAACAAGAAGATAATTAATTGGTTCCAAAAGAATAGCATTGACTTTGCATCTTAAGGAATGACTGGTGCTAAATCGTGCAATGAAAACTAGCTCCACATAATTATAGAGCCATCAGAAATAAGATTCAGGGCTATAGGATTCTTTAGGTTGGCAGGAGATATGCTCTTATTCATTTGTCAAGAACACTGTAAAGAATGACCATCTGACAATATCCCATTCCTCCACTGCTCGGTAGTCAATTGCCTGTAATTTTTGTACCACTGAACTTGCAAATGCGCATTCTCAGGTGTAATGATATAGATACTTCAATCCAACTATAATAGGTCTTCCTCCCAGTTGTGCCCTTCACTGATATTTTTTCCTATGGCATTCCATTCCATGCTGACAGTAATTTACATTCTGTTGCTTTTAAAAGTTGAGCTGTCTTGATTACTAAAGTTCCTACCCAATGTTCCCCTTTCAAAGTCTTCATGCAGCAATGCTGGACAAAATTATAGGCGACCGGGCCTGTCCAAAATGTCTATGAATGACCATGGCCATGCTGGGATTTTATTTGATTTATTAGCACATAGGCCACAGCTGTGTGTAAGTCCTTGTTCTCAATGTGCTTGGTGACCCTCATTTAGACAGGTGTTTCCACAGCCTGCATTATGGACAAACTCAAATCTCAGTGCCCCAAGATTTGTGGGAAGGAGGAGATGTGCGAATCTTTAAAAAGAAAATTATATACTTGTGTGCCTGACTGGTAATGGCTAGATTATTGTTTGAAGGATAGAAAAAAGAGTCATAGTGAACTAGCTCCGGTAACAGCTTTTTAGCCAGTGCGTTGTGGTTTAGTTCACAGAAAAAGTTTCCAACTAGCAAACTCAGACCTGTTAAAAAAAATGAGCTTTAATGATTTACAGTTTTGATGCACAATAACAATGTTTATAAAGAAGCTAGAAATACCTAGCTCTCATGCATACCTCATTGTTTTGCACTCTTCTTCATAATGGCTGAACACATGAAAACACAGTATATCTGAGGATCTACCTTTATTAGGTTCTGTAATCTATCTCTCTCTCGAGGGATAGGACATCTTTCTGCCTTCATCTGGTCAGGCCTTACATCTTCTTTTTACTGACTCCTGCAGGTCACACCTCAGTCACTCACTTGGCTGTCTTGTGTGGTCTCTTAAGCCACTTCCTCTTAAAGGACACACACTGCCATCGCACTGGGTCCTCTATTCAGCTCACAGCTAAGACTCTATCTGGCATGTACAAGGCTACTATCAAACTTTTAATTGTCCTCTTAGCTTTCTTGCCTCCTGCAGAACACAGAGCTTGTTACAGAGCTCTTGGCTACAGGTATGTGTGGTCACACAGTCTTTTAATCCTGTAGGGAAGGGTTATAACTTTCAAGACCTGAGCTGGTTGTAAATTAGTGCCTAGAATTTATGCACCAACATAGTAGTTATAAATGAAACATATTCGAACAATGCTAAATTTATTTGAGGTGTACCACATTAAACAGTATTCGGCATACCCCTTTTATTTTTTTTAAAAAATATTTACCTTGTAATGACAAAGATTTCCGGATGACACTGAACTACGTAGGGTGGGTAAAACAGGGTAGGATAATAACTCGCTGCAGAAAGATTTTTGGAAACATAGCAGAAACGTGGAAGATGAAATTTGATGTGGATAAATGCAAGGTGTAAAAGGATTTATGAATACTAGTTGATGGAAAGTTGAAAAGCAACTGCTTAAAAAGGTATATCAAATTGTGGAATGCATGAAAAGAGGAACAAAGGCACTTGATTTAATCATATTACTGAGACTTTAAAAGTCACACGTTAGACCAAAACTTGAATATGGGATTCTGTTTTGGACACCTCTCTGTAGGAGAATTTAAGACTATTCATAAGCAGGCAACTTCATTAATAAAGGAAATGGAAGGTAAATTAAAAAGAAGGTCAGAATTTTTTTTTTATTACTTTTGGAAGGATAGGTAAGCTGTGAAATTCCTTACAAGGTGTGCACTTAAGGGAGAAGTTTAAAGTTGTCTGGAACCCCCCTCAAGCCCAGGACTGATTGACAGGCTGTGACCAGCCATATTAATACATGTGGCCTTATATCTACAGAGCCGTTCCTCTTCTCCCTTCCTTTCTGTGTGTGTGCTACCATTCTCCTGCTGACAGCATGTTGCACCAACTGATATGTGCTCCTTTTCATATATGGAAGAAGCAAGGAAGACAGACAAAAGAGTCTGCCTCTGAAATATATGGTGCTGGATTGAAGAATGTATGTGTGTGGTGAAAGAGGGATATTAATGTGGGTGGGTGTATACTATTGATTTAATGGTATTGGTGTGGGCTAATCATTTAATAATGGGTTGAAGATACTATTTTATTGGTGCTTTGATGGCAGGGGCAATTTATTGGATGGTAGAATCTAGCTGATAATAGGCACTACCATAACACACTAATTTATGGTTGGGAGATAGGACTATTTATTTAATGCTGGGAAGGTTTTGGAGATTTGAAATAAATATGAGCTTGGAGAAGGAAATATATTTATTAAATGGGAATACTAATTATTTAACATTGGAACTGTTCAGCAGACAAATAGGTATATTTATTAACTGTGAATGCTATTAATTAATAGGGCAATACCCTATGAGATGATGAGATGCTTTGAACTGCTTTGTGAGATATTCACCTACAGCAGTCTCCTTTGTAATTGAGTGCAAAATGATCGTGAATTCTTGGTAGTCCCCAGGGCTTGACTCATAGTTTTACAGGCTTATTATATTTGAATATTGTGGGACTAAATATAGACAGAATATAGACAGAACACAATTGAAGACAATAGGAACACTAGAAAGGATACCTGATGGAATGGTCTCCTTAGAGGTGAGACCAAATTTCAATAAATTATCTAAGATCGGAGACAGACAGCAAACAGAAGCAGAGCCCAGTAAACAATCCAAGGTCAGGAGCATGCAGCGTACAAGAGCAGTTCAGGAAACAATCCAATGTCAGGGACAGAAGAGAGAAGCACGGTCCAATTCACAGTCTGGGTCACAACAGAGAGGCACACACTAAGCATTTGTTCAGCACATTGGGTTAGTATAAACTAGTACCAGCACAGGTGTCGAGAAGAAGAAGCCTAATAAATCCTGGAGAGCTAAAGTGGTGAGGTCTACAAGATTGTGCCTCTTAATCTGAAAATCAGCAGCACCTGTGGATAGAGACTGTTATGAAAAGACCAGTGGAGGAGCATAAATATCTGCTTCAGGGACATTGGCTGTAGTCACTTAGCAAATGGCACTGCAAGCCGGAAAAACAGTGGTATATGACTGATAGACATCAGTCAAAATTGCAATGAAGAGTGCGGCAAAGCTCGTCATTGAACAGAGCTATAATGTTTAGTTTAGTTGTAGGCAAGGAGGCCTAATAAAAGTGGGTGCTATTTTTTTATTGTTGGGGCTAGTAGTAGGGGGAGGAAGGACTAGAGAAGGTCTTGCCAACCTGTGGTTCTCCAGGTGTTGGAAAACTACAGCTCCCAGCATACCATGCAAACTATGAGCTGGCTAGCTAATGAAAAAGCATTCTGGGGGTTGTAGTTTCCCAACACCTGGAAAGCCACAGGTTGGCCAGACCTGGACTAGAGGGTTCACTAATTGCTAGGCTTGCCATATTTCAAGTATGTATCCTTTTTTGCAGGGGACTCAGCATTCCAAAATCTGGAGAATCAGCAACTGAGCTTAAGATACCAGCAGCAGCTGCCAGTAGTTGAAACTGCAATAAAGGGTAAGAGAGAGTAGTAGGACATTCTGCCAACTGGCCTGATTTTGTTGCGGCAGTACGGGTATTGGTTGACTATTCTGCTCAATCAGGACTTGATCCCGACTGCTAGGACAGTTGGGAGTTATGTCCTGCTTTACCCTGCACTGCTCATGAAGAGAGATCTGCATGCACTTAATAGTAGAGCATGCAACATTTCTGTCAGGCGCCGTCCCGCACTCTTACCTGGTGCATGGACGGACGCCTTCTCGATCACCGCACATGCCCGAACATTGCGTCTCGTTGCTGGGCAACGGAGACGCTAAGCAGCAGTTCCTGTCGGCGGTCAGATCAGCTGACCGCCAACCTCCACTCCACCAATGGCAAGGCTGGCGCTACTATTTAAACCAGACTCTGGCATCACTAGGGTGCCAGTGTATCTAGTCTAATACCTTGTCTCTAGGCTCCCCTGTTATTACCTATATCTCCTGCCTGCATCTCCCGGATTTGACCTTTTTGCCTGCTTGACTACTCTTCGGATTTTCCTTGGTTCCTGTTTGATCTCCTGGTTCTGACCCTCGGCTTCCTGACGATTCTTCTGCCTCATTCTTCTGTACTTCGTTGCCTGCATGGATTTAAACTCGGACTGTTCACTACGTTTGTTCGCGTTACCACGCTGGTAGCTACCTGGGAGAAGCAGCGCTAATACCAGCAGGTAAGGCCTTCCAACTACCTAGTTTGTGACAATTTCCTGTGTATTTCAAGTAGATGGGAAAAGGTTGGAGAGCAGCCCAGCATTTTCTGACTTGATAGCCATGCCCCATGCATTATGGTCATGTCTATTCTCTGGTGGTGTGGCATTAAAACACTACCTTAGAAAATCCTGCATTCCCTGCATCTGAATTCCTCAGTAACAATGTAATTGTAGTAGCCTGTAACATATGCACTCAGACTGCTTAAGCTAGTAAGCATTGGTAAAAAAAAAGATGGATTCAAGGTTGAGGGAAATTCAAAGCTATAGACAATTTTCCTGAAAAAATAGGGTTAAGTGAAATCAATATCTCCCACTTCAATCACCCTCCCAGGTATTGGGCTGCATAGTAACATGACCACAGCTAAGTGCTGGGAACCCTAACCAGCCTCCATAGAGTTATGGTGGGTGGGGTATAATACCACTCTAATGGGGGCAACTGTCTTACTGTTTACTAATAGTAATTCTAGAGGTGTCAGTTTTCAATGCAACCTCCAGACTTCTTCTCATCTCCAATGATTTTGTGGGTTGGGGTACATGTATAGCGAATTAGGGGTCACCATGTTTGCAATGCATGTGTAAAAATGAAGGTTACAATGCGCAAATATCCTCCCTCATTCTAAAAAAATCTTATATATTTATTTGTTAGAGCTTAGCATTTACTTGTATTTTATGCAGTGGCCTTTTCTTAAATCTTAATTTCTAGTCAAGCACTGAGATTCTCACAGATTACTATGATTAATATATATACTCTTTTTATGAATTTGTAATAAAGAAAATAAAATCTATTCTAGTTGTCACCATGAGTTCACACCTGCAATAAAACAATATGCTAATTACAAGGAGACAGAGCTAATTTTTAAGAGAGCAGCAGATCTCTGATTTCTTGATCTTGGCATTTCATAACACTAGGTGATATTTTGTCTGTGCACAAACATTATTTAAATGAGCAGATAATGAGTTAACTGTTAAAGTACTCCCTACTTTGCTTACTTATGTAATGATTTTTTCCCATTTAAAAGCCCTTGTTTTATTGCAGTTCTTTTTTAACTCTGCTCTTAGCTGTAATTGGTTGTTAATGTAGTTTTAGCACAGTCTAAATCTTTAGGGGCACTATGGAGGAAAACACAGGGATTCCTCCGATTTACATCAGTGTCCCCAGCCATACTACACTTCAGAGTACACATTGTTTTATATCTAAATTCAAAATAATGACATTATTTCCACAGTCAAGAATGATACCAGGGCATTGTAATTTATCTTAGGACAAGCATACTCCATTTTAAACATCACTTTTCTGACCATTGGTTTATTAGTATTAATATTTATATTTTTATTTTAATTAATAGTTATAGTTAATTACTAATATTGTAATAAAATGGAAGCTATTGGTTTGTCCATTATTATTCTCTGTGTTATCTACTCAATATGTCACACCATTTAGGAAAGAGCCACGATAGGTCTGCCTGATTTCCCTAACACAAAGGGATACTAGCTTTATTATTATTCAAAACTTAGGGGCTTGCGTATGAAGCATTAACTCCACTGAAAAAGCTACTTTTTGCAGAAGAAATGCTTATTTAAGTACTGGAATAATTTATCACCACTGAAAATTGTACTGAGCTGGACTCTTAGAAATTGGACAGGTAGCTCATTCAAATTTATGACAATGGTACAGAACAGGTTAAATTCATGTTAGAAAATACTATTTAATTTTGGAGTAGTAATTTAAATATATAATAAATCAGCATGAAAGATAAAATGAATTATGATTTAGCAGAAACTGCAAGTTTTAATTAAATGGAAAAAAATATTGGAGAATTAAAACAATAAAAATAGTTCCAAGTCCATAATTTTTATCCTTTTTTACAGGCCGACACACCAGCAAATAAACCAAAATGCATTATACAAATTGACAATAGCAATCACAGTGGGCAATTATATATGGCATGCTAAGTGAAAGCAAGAATAATAATGGTTTTAAAGTGCAGTTCAACTGAGAATAGTGAGAATAAACTTGACATGAAGAAAGGAGATGCCTGATGACTATCATTGTGCCAGATAGCTTTGAATGTATAGGTTTTTTATAATTAAGGAGATGCTATTGTAGCAATATCCATATATTTAGAGGTATGAGTGCCTGAGCAGCATATTAATATATTTTTATTCTGCAGGAAAAGCAGAAATACTTTAGAACACAGAGGCAGATGATTTAGGAGTAATTCAAGGATAAAAAGTCTATTGTGCAATGTTCTTTCCCCTTCCATAACACAAATCAATACAAGGGAGCATAGGTAAGGTTATATATTTCTGACAGTTTGATATAACACTAAAATAACCTTTAAATAATGTGGGAAATACCAAATGTTATGTAAAGCAATTATTGTTCCTATGAGTATAACTGGATTTTTAGAAATAATTTAAATTGCCTTAATTTTAACTACAAAATACCATACCTCCCAACATTTGTGACCAGGAATCGAGATATAGTGCATGGAACACCGTAATGCATGACCACATCACATTGAGGGTTTCTCACATCAACGGGGCGAGTCAGTACCTTGTAAGTGCTGGATCACCTAAAGTCCTATTAATCTCCCTTAAAACATCCCTTTAATGCATGCACATCTGCTGCTGATACGCACAGCATTTAAGGGGCATTAATTAATTACTTAGCTCGACATATCTCCTAAATATGCCCAGAGCAGCATAAAGAACTTTTTATGATGGACAGTGGGACTGTCCCAATATGAGGACTCGGAGAGTTGGGAGGTATAACATACTATACTCAGGGCCGCCAAGAGGGGGGGGGGTGGCATACATTTTACCTGGGCCCGGGCTTGCCAGGGGGCCCGGGCTGGCCCTTTCTTCTAATTTTTTTATTTTCTTTTGTTTTATTTATTTTTTTATCTTGCTTTTTATTTTTTATTTTTTAATTTAATATTTTTTTCCGCCGGGGAAGGGGGGGGGGCAGTCCGTCAATCTCGTTGGTGGAGGGAGCTGGAACAAAAAAAAAAAAAAGAGATCATACTCACGTGACCGCGGCGCCGTGTCCCTCCTCTCGTCTCTTCTCCAGTCACACTGACTGCTGGGTGTGACATCATCAAGTCACGGTCATCAGTCAGTTAGGAGCGCCACAGCCAGACAAGACCGAGCCAGAAGAGAGAAGAGAAGACAGAAGAGAAGAAAAGAAAAGACAGAAGCTAACAAAAGGTAAGTAAAGGAACGGAGAGGCAAGAGAGGATAACAGAGAGGGACAGTACTATAAAGAAAGGGGAGAGAGGCACAGAGGAATAAAAAAAAAAGTGGGAGAGAGACACAGAGGAGAAAAAAGGGAGAGAGGCACAGAGGAATAAAAAAAAGTGGGAGAGAGGCACAGAGGAATAAAAAAAAAGTGGGAGAGAGGCACAGAGGAAAAAAAAAGTGGGAGAAAGGCACAGAGGGAAAAAAAGTGGGAGAGAGGCACAGAGGGATAAAAAGGGAGAGGGATAAAGAAGGGGGAGAGAGGCACAGAGGGAAAAAGAAGGAGGGAAGGCAGCATGGAGGGCGCAGTGTGAGCATAAGGGGCACAGTGTAGTTGTGAAGAAGGGGCACAGTAATGTGTGTGTGATGGCACAGGGGGCTTGTTGCAATGTAGTGAGTGTGAGGTAGGTGGTGGCTAATAAATGGGTGCTATTTTGTTTGTATCGTGATGGTGAGGCAATTTAATAGTGGGGACTATTAATTTAAGATGGGGTGTTTTGGGGTCTATTGAATGTTGGGGTGAGTTTAGGGAGAATGAGGTCTATTTATTAAATGTGACTATAAATTATTTAATGGCAGTGATGGTTGCGGTAAATAGGTATTGCTGGGGCTGTTTGCAGGAAGGGAAATAGGTTTATTTATTAAATGTGAATACTATTATTTTAATGTTGGGGCTGGAGAAAGGCCTAATTATTAATTGTGGGTGCTATTGATTTAACACCGGGGCTGGCTGTAATTTTCTAAATATAGCCATTTTTTTTCCCAAATAGGTCCTCCAACATTCCAGGATCCGGACAAACCACAACTAAAGAAACCAGCAGCCACAGGTGGAGAAAGTGAGAAGAACAGGTAGGACAGAGCAGCATAGTGTGTAAAGTGTTGTGATTCAAGTAGGGACAATGCCAATGTTTGGTGAGGGTGCTAGATGTCCTGAAAGTCAGAAGTGCTTGGCCAAATGTCATGCTCCGGTGAATTCAGGACCTAGAGATTTTGATGTGCTAGCCACGCCCCCAATCGTGTGACCACACCCATGAAAAATTTTGCGGCGGCGCAATTTTTTTTTGCTTACTCAAATATAAGGGGAGCCCCATGAATTTTTTGTACCGGGGCCCTGAATTCCTCTTGGCAGCCCTGACTATACTGCAGTGTTTCCCAAACTCTGTGCCTAGGCTCCCTGGTGTGCCTCGGCCAGAGCCAGTGGTAAGCAAGGCGGAGGACTACTTAGTAATTATTTTGGCTTAGGAGTGCCCTGAAAAAATGATGGAGGCCCTAAGAGTGCCTTGAACTGAAAAAGTTTGAAATCCACTGCTATGTTGTATTATATCTGTTATTATTAATTATATGGATATCAGCTACAGGTTTATGTCATTCTCAACATGCCATATGACATTTGGGCCTATGAGCAACTTGCTCTTCTATCTTAGGAGCAAAGGCATAACTACCATCCACGCTCAGGGTGTACCTGCTATTGGGCCCACAGCCAAAGCCTATGTATACATATAAGTTTTTCATCATTGAGCAGTAAATGGGGGCTCATACAAAATGTTGCTCTGGGCCCACAAATGTCTAATTATGTCCCTGCTTAATAGTACAGCATTATACAATTGATTTTGTTTGTTTCCTTACTATGAAATTTTCACTATTCCTGTTAATATAGACTTATCTATAGTGTTGGTGACAGACAATAAGGCCCATTTGCGAACTACAAAAGTGCAAAACATCAGTTTATATTCTCTTTTGTGATATCACATGCCTACTTATGTGTAAACACACCTAGTTTTATGGTGTAGTGCAGGGACTTGCCAGGATGGCAAGAAACAAGATTTAATTTTGAAGGTTGGGATTATCTATATTAGTTTAAGTGGTTGAGATGGTACATTTCCTGGATTGTGAGAAAGCTCGCACAGCTTATCCTTCCCGTAAAACGATGTAAAGTTTCCACCACAGTTAAGATCCCTGAGATGGGGTTTTATGGCTTTACCAATTAATTGGACAAGCTTTGTACCTTTCAGTTGAGCTTCTTTAGGAAAGTCAATTTCCATGTGCACTTCAACCGATGTTCTTCAAACACTCAAAAGTGACAAGTGTGATAAAGTCAGCCCTGATGTTCCTTAATTTTCAATGAAAAGGAGTAGTAGTTTAAGGAAAAACATGAAAGCTGAAATGAATACAGGGGTGGTCTTAAAAAGGTTGTAGTTGGGATTTTGATGTGACATTATGATTGTTTCTACTCTACATTTTTGGAGCATCTGCAAACCTGCAAAATTAGACAAAATTGTGCTTTTACAGGAGAGTTTCTAAAGACTGCAAAGTGGATGGCACCTCAAAATATGCTTAGTAAACAAGTGAACGCACTTATACACATTAAGAAACATTGCGAACCTACAGATTTTTTTGGTTTGTAAATAACTTTTAGTAAACAATATTTCATATATATACATTGGAGATTTTTGAAGAATAATGACCGATCCATCTTACTGTATTCTATGCAATTGTAATATTTATGTTAAAGAGCATGTTGTGGATGTTGTGATGACTCATTATCGCTCAGTAACCAATTAAATACACTTTATTTTGGTAGTTATATTGTTTGAAATGTATGGATATGAAATTATAATGTTATCCAGGCAATTAATGTGTAGAATGCAATTTATGATAATTCTAATCTAATTCATCAGAAATCTTATTTCTGTTAATAAATAGAAAAATTAATGTTGTTAATTAAGTTATAATAAAACAAGAACTCCTGTGTGGTTGTTACTAAATGTGTAGTCTAACAGAAAGGTTCTAAGTAGTGTCAAGATTCTCATAGAGATAATCATCAGGATCAATGAGAAACAATTTCATTATAGTCATGTGAGCAGCCGCAGCCAAGTTTTGCATATCTCCAATGGTGACATCTGTACTCAGCATTGTCCCTAATTTACTTAAGTTTTATTCCAGAAAGATTGTTGTATCAATCATTCATCTGGCAGGCTTCATGACTTTAAGTGAGCTGGATGACAAGATCTATGGTTTAAGTGTCCAATAATTGATTATGTATTAATTATCAAGTGTGCTTTATGTTGCCTGGTTTTTAAAAAAAATCGAGTCACTGTTAAAAAGGGAAATATTAATGCAATAAAAGCAATGGTATTCAAGATTCAAAGAACTAATAATATTAAACAAGAAATTGTTTCCTGGTCATGCATATATGTTTACTATAAATCATCATGTTGTTCATATTATATCTTGGGGGGGGGATAAAGGTTGTGGTTTGGATGTTGCTTTAAATGATGGCTCTTTACTGAGGCTCCAGTTCAAGGAACCAGATCCTGTCGCTTATCTACCTCAAATAGCTTTGAGAAAGACAACACAAAGGCTAAAAGGTCCCCCTGAACACCAGAACATGAGAATACCCAACCTCCTCAGAATTATGCCACTCTCTAGTGAGGGTAAACAGCCCGGCAGAGGAACAGTATGGTAATGGTGCAGACTTGGTACCAATTCCTGGGAAAACACATGAAGGCAACTGAGTACAGGGACCTAATACTCTGAAGTCAGCCTCAGACCCATCAGAAGACAAATTTGAGGAACAGACACTTAGAATATATGCAGGATAGCTCCCAACTAAACCTTATATATATATGGAACTCAAATACATAATGAAAGATTTGCGGGAGAAAATGGGCACTATTTACACAGACATTAGGGTATTTGGGAAACAAAGTAATGGCTTTTGTGGACACCAGACTAACAATAGCATTAACTTCCTAAAAACATCAATTAAAAGACAAATCAGAGTGATATACACACTGTACAAATAAATTGCAGATATGGACAATTGAGGCTGCACGGCATGTAAAAAGGAAAAAGGGATTCCTGAGAAAATTGTAAATAAAGAGATCCAAACAACTTTAGCAACATGTTTTGATCTCATATTAAACAGGCCAGAGGACACTCTAATAGAATTTGACAATCCACTCAGGTGGGGTAATTCAGGCCGCAAGGTGCCCATGGAGATTCCCCTTGCGATATAATCTGCTGTCTTCACAACTTTTCCCTGAAAAGCGAGATTATGAACAAAGCATGAAACATAAAATATTTCTATGTCAAACATGCAGAAGTATAGCTATATGAGGTGTTGTCCCACTTGAGCAAATGAGTATACTCAAACCCCTCACAGAAACATTCCAGTCCAGTAATATTTCATATAGCTGGGGATTCACCTTTTCAATAACAGCTCAATAACAGCTTCCAGAGACAGTAGCTCTGCAACATTAAGAGAACATTACCACTGGTAAAACTTAAACTGGCATGTAATCCAATGAAGGACTCAAAAAAATGAAGAGATTTCAGCCTCAGAAATGGAATGGAAAATGTATAAAAATGGAACAAGCAATATATGTACCTTTACCTGCCTGAAAGTAAGCCTTTCACCTACAAATCTATCTCCCTAGAACACAGGGAATTCATCTGTGAATATATACTCTGAAAATAAACTGATTATATTCCCTGAGATTGAAGATCAAAATGAGAAATTAGAACTAAGCCAGCAGTTACCATTCCACTCTGGAAGGATAAGTTCTGTTGATTGTTTATTATTAAAATCACATTTCTCATGGTTAAACTCTGTTAAGATGTAGTTATATCTAATTGCTTACTGTGACAGGATAAGTAGGAACAGTGTTAACTTGCCCACCTGTCACCTGCAAACTAAAGACCTTGTTCGTGCTTTCAACTGAGTGAAGGGCTTGAATTTATTTTATACCCATATATTATGTTCCGTTCTGTCTATAACAAATTATTTCATGGCTATATATGAATTTATTGGTATGGATCTGGAATAGAATATAAGGACTGATTGACCATGTTATTAAATGTAGCCAGGTGGGCTGCACATGGCTTGCTTGGATTTACAAATGTCTGACATGTTATTTTCTGGTCAGCTATTAATTACCACTGCATAAACAGGAAGTACAACAACTTCATGGGGCCCCCCTTATAGTTGAGAATGTAAAAAAAAATTGCCGCAAGAGTGCTGGTGGGTGTGTTCATACAATTGCGGGCGTGGCTATGCATAATTGGGCATGGCTACCAGGTGAGAAGCGCTAGGCCACCCTCTTACAGAAAAAACCTGCATTGTTGTGTACACCATTGAATGGTAACCAAATATTGGGATTGGCCCACTAGAATCACAACATTACACAGACTCTCCTGTTCTCTTCTACCTGTTCTTCTCACTTTCACCACCTGTGGCTGCAGGTTTCTTTAGTTGCGTCTTGTCTGGATCTTGGAATGTTGGGGGCCCTATTTGGGGAAAAAAATGGGTACATTTAGAAAATTACAGCCAACCTCGCCATTATATCAATACCACCCACGATTAATAATTAGGTCTTCCTCTAGCCCCAACATTAAAATAATAGTATTCACATTTAATAAATAAACCTATGGTATTTTCCTCTCTGCAAAAAGCCCCAGCATTAAATTAATAATATTTACATTTCATAAAAATAACTATTTCCCACAACCATCACTGCCATTAAATAATTCATAGGTACATTTCATAAAGAGATCTCATTCTCCCCAAACTCCCCCCCCACATTCAGTAGCCCCCAAACCACCCGATCTTAAATTAATAGTCCCCACTATTAAATTGCCCCACCATCACCCCACAAACAAGATTGCTCCCATTAATTAGTACCACCTACATCACACTACATTGCCACAAGCCCCCTGTGTTATCACACACACACACACACTGCCACAAGCCACCTGTGCCATCACACACATATCACTTTCCCCCTTCATCACCACGTTGTGCTCCCTTATGATCACACTGCGCCCTCCATGCTGCTTTTCCCCTTCACCTGGCTCCCTGTCATCACACTGTGCCATGCTGCTCCCCACTCTCCATGATACTGTGCCATGCTGCTCCCCCCTGACTTCATCACACTGTGCTTTCCTGCCCTCCCTCCTTAATCACTCGGTGCCTTTATGCTGGCCACCCTTTTTTCCTCATATGGTGCCTTTCTCTCCCCCCCTTTTTCTCATACTGTGCCTCTCTCCCCCCCTTTTTCCTTATACAATGCCTCTCTCTCCCCCCTTTTTCATCATACTGCGCCTCTCTACCCCTCTTTTCCTCATACTGTGCCTCTCTCTACCCCCTTTTTCCTCACACTGTGCTTCCCTGCTTTCCTCCTTTCTTTTACTTACCTTTGTATTAGTTTCTTTCTTCTCTTCTCTTCTGTCTTCTCTCTTCTTGCTTCTTACTTGGTCCTTTCTGTGCCGCTCCTCCCTGAATGTTGGGCGTGACTTGATGATGTCACGCCCGACATTCAGTGTAAACAGAGCAAAGAGGAAGGAGGAGGGACACCGGTGCCACGATCATGTGAGTATATGTATAATGGAGGGGTGGAGCCCCACCCCCGACCACACCAAGGGACTCAGTGACCTGCACTAATGGAGAATTGTGGTAAGTGTATTGATTTGCCTTGTCCTGATTCGTCCGGCATGCTCTAGAATAAATATCCTTTGGCTTACTGTCTATCAGTTGTGATTCCCGATTTGGTCACTAAGATTCTTGTTTATTGTCTACATGGTGGAACTCTTTAATTGGTATTATCAGAAGCCTTGGAGTATATTATACTATTGGAGAGGTTCTTCTCCTAAAGAGGAAGTTTACAGACCCAGGAGCTCCACTCATTGTTTTCTTGCATGTTAACAACTGTGCTTTCCTACTGACATATGGGACAGGCTTTCTTATATATAAGTAGAGATCTCAGTGTGTTTCCCATTATCTTTATTTTTCCCATGGAAATTATAATGATATTAAGTTTAGCTTGTCTATATTCTGCTGTGAGATGAATTGTTATTAGTCATAGAGTATACTGTTGTATCTTCATCTCTCCTTGCCTGTGTGATCCTAAAATATCCTATGGTGCCAGGGATACCTAGTGAACTCCAGCTCTAAAACCCTTGTATCCTCACACTTATGCAACTTAACTTCATTTGGTAGTAATATAAACTTTCTGGGCCTGAGTCATTAAGGAGAGCAAAGCATAACAAAGAGCAACTTTGCATCTGTGGAAACCATGTTGCATTGGAGGGAGGGGAGGGGGTAACTTTAAATGTGGGGAGAGATTTAAAGTTTGGATAGGACATGTCCTAGATCAACTTTAAGTTTCAGTGTAAAAATAAAGCTATCAAGTATTTCTGTGCTTGATGAAAAGACAGCAGGTATTTAACTTATGTGCAAAATTTTAAAGTAATTTGAACCCCTTGCATTGTAACATGGTTTGTCCCAGAAAACATTTACTCCTCTTTTTGCCTTATTTTCCTTAATGACTCAGGCCCTCTGACTTAAGGCAAAACATGCACTCTTAAAGTTGTACTATTGAAAGGCCAAGTAAGAAGAGATGCACAAAAATACCAAAAAATACATCAATCTACAGTCACACTTGTTAGCAGTTTAATAGTCAACAGTTTTGAATTGTTTCATATATGTTCTTTCATTGTTCTTCCTTGCCATGTTTGCTCTTGAGTATGGAAAAGTCAAAAACTAGAAATATCTTTTTCAGTTGGTATTCTTGTAAATGTGCAGCCCAGAGAAACCAGAGACAATGGCATACTTCTAAGGCTGCACTATTGAAGGGCTGATTAGTACCAAATAAATATACTTTGTTAGAAGTATGTATTGTGTATAAATTTATATTTACATTTTGCCCTTATATCTTCCCACTAGACCAGTGATGGGCAAACTATGGCTCGCAGGCCAGATCCGGCCCACTTGGAGGTTCTATTCGGCCCGGCAATATTTTTTAAAATTTCATTAAAATATGCATAAAATTATTAGAGCCGACCCTGTGTGTCAGAACCTTCATTTTTTTGCCTTCCCAGCTATTTCCTCCATTACACTTCATCCTCCTTCCTAAAAGGACACTTCGTATGTCAATCACTCAAACACCTGCCCGCCCCCTAATGCCCCCTAATGGCTGAAAGTCATGTGAGAAGAGATGGGCTGGGCCATATACTAAAGCGGATTTCGATTGGCTGCTGTATTGTCAGTTAGTGGCTCACCAGAAAGACGGATCTGCAACAACCTGCTGAAATAAGTGCTGTGTCTGTACGATCGCTGCACTTATAGAGGTAACACTGCTATATAACACCCTCCCGTCCCATTCAAAAAATTTGTATTATATATTTCGATATTTAAGTTTTTTAATAAATTATATTGGCCCGCCTAAAGTTTTTCTTTTTTATTTGGCCCGCTCCTGAAAAAGTTTGCCCATCACTGCACTAGACCATTAGGTGCAGTTATAAGCTTGCAGGACAGGAAGACACAACTAACTTCTCTAGATCCATATCTTGACACCTGGGTTGCCATGTTTATTTTCACCAAATACTACCAATTTCTCTTCTCATTTCCCAAGACACAGAAGATGACTAAAAATCTAAGCACCGGATCACTGAATGGCTTGGGTCTCAGCATCCTAGAGTAGTGTAGAAAGGTTCAGAATAGCTCAGAAGAGTTACATATTATTTTTCTACAGGAAACGCTCTTTAAGCATAACCACCACCCTGCAAGTTCAGAAAAGATTAAATACAAGTTAGTTTCAAAACTGTAATCCAAATAAGAAAACAAAAAGGGCCTCTTCCATTGAGCTACATACGAATATAGCCTTTACACCCTTGGGTTAGTTAGCATATGAAGAAAACAGGTTTATTTTTGTTTAATGCTTCATCAGAACACACAAAATGACATTGGCTAATACTTACGCTCCAAACACAGGTCTTGTAATCTCCACTTTTAAGCAGATGGAGTTTAAGGAAGGGATAGTAAAACTTTGGGGTGATTTAAACATAGCAACCTATCTCATGATGGATAACTCTAGGAGCTACTCCCCTGTTCACTCCAGTCCAATAAACAAAATTAAATACTTCAGTAAATATAAAACTTAGAGTTTAAACTATATAAATTTTTCCAATTTATTGACTAGGATTAAAATTGCTAGTTAAGAACTCCTCATATAATGAATATCAGTTAAGAAAATATAACATCTATGAAACAATAAAAGAAAATGTCAATGTTGTAAAATACAACAGAAAAAAGTTTGTTTATTTAGATCTACTTCAGATGGACGAGATAGCTCAAACCACATGTAGTTTAAGATATTTTGCCATTCAGAACATAAGAAGAGCCACAATAGACATGCATTATGAGGGCAATCATTATTTTTCAATTTAGAGGGTAAAATGAAATAATATATTATGGTGTACAAATATTTATTAATTATATAAATGAGGTAATATGACTTTAAACATTTTTGGGTTGAAACCACCCCAAAGCGGTCCAGTTGGATCCTGGCCAGGTTTTAAGGGTAGTTAAGATCCCGGTCTAACCTCCTGTTGGTGTGTGCTGCCCAGAATTTTTTTCTTGTTCTGGGCCTTCCACTGGATGGATTTGGATGACATTTAATATATATCAAAAAACAACACTGGACAGCCACCTCATGGATGTGTTGGAAGAGCTGCTAAGCTGCTAATTATTTTTAAAATGTTGACAGTTACATCCAACTCATTGATAACTTAATAACTTGAAGATTTAAACTCGGGCAACACTTCAGCTATTGATACTGCATATAAAAGGCAATATACTTTAATCATTATAGTAAAAAGGTAATCTATTTTTTTTATTGATAATGAGGTCAATAATAATGTATTATGAGTGGTGCAACACTTATGATGAGGCCGCCATTTATAGTTCTTACAATCAGGTGAAGATAATAATACACAGGAGGGAGGCAGGTGAGATTACAAATAAATCCACTATATTCCAAATGTAAATGTTGGGCAAAAGATGTTTAATTTTTAAAAGTGCAAGTAACAAACATAGAAATAATAATGTTTGCAAGTTGTCACTATTTACATTTATGTTTGTACAGGGTGTTGGCTCCAATGCTTTGCCTCCCCTTATGCCACCCTTGCTTCATACACTCAATCTTGGAGGAGTAGCAGCTGATACAGATGTGGCTGGTGTGCACCCAACACTATTGTAAGTGGATATAGAGGGCATTGGAAGCTGCGACATCCAATCATGGTGCAGTTCTGTCACTGCTCCAACTCAGCTGGCATTCATTTCGAGAATAGTCCCTCTTAAGGCATTTATAGCCATATCATTATTTCTAATTTACTATCTGTTAGTGCCAGGCCATTAGCTATTTTTCTCATGTGTTCATTGGCTTTGATAGCGTTAGTCACATTTTAAATATTTGCCCTAGGTGCTTTGGCCCTGCATACTATCTTATTGGAAGCACCTGAATTGAGCCACAGCATTGGAGCTTTCTTCTACAGGGTCTGTTGTTGGGGTAGGAATGACTTCTTTCTCAGCCTCCTCATTTGTGTCTTTGTCCTCTGGTAGGTTATACTGAGTGCTATTTAGCCAAATTCAAGGTTATTATAGTGTCCTATTCCCCTGGCTGTTTGGCAAGGCTTTTTTCTGAATTTTGATGCTGCCTTATTTGGCAAGCAGGTTTTTTGCTATTTTTTATGTTTGGATAGGTGCACTCATTAGCTGTCTTGTTAACTGAAGCAGGTTCCCTTTGACTTGTTATAGTTTCTCTCTGTTAGGGGTCTGTAGATTGCACCATGAGACAAACACACTACTCACTTTAGGAAGATTGGTATGAATTTATATTCTGTGAATTAAAACATGTCAAACATGTCATATTTCTGTACTTCCATTTGACAGATTGTTAACATTGATGTGGACACATTTATCATGCTTAATTATTGTTTAAAAAGAAAACATATACATAACTCATATTTATATGCATTCATATACTTACCACCCTGATGTGATGCTGGAGTCTTATCCCTGTCATGGACATTTATCCCATCAACCAGATGCAATAGCAGACAGCCCTGCAAATACTCCTCATAAGAAGTGTGGTCTAGTACCAGTGGATGGTCACCTTAGACTGGCAGTCTATTATGTGCTCATCAAAGCATACTATATGGCTTATCTGCACACAGTTCTATGGGAGAATCTTACATTGCTCCCAGAGTTTGTTGAGCCAACCTGGCTCCTCTTCTAATGGGTTGGGTACAAATTCATATTGATACCAAAATGTCGTGAAGTCTACCTGTCAACAGATTCATTCTGTCTACATGCTTTAAATGGAGACACTGTGATTGTCGACAGTAGTAATTTTAGTTTTAAGTTATATTAGGTTTTTTTATTTATTTGCAAGCACTGATTTGTGCTGGCGGGTCTGGTGGCTGCATCAACACCACCTCTCTTCCTCTGTCCATAGCCTCCCATTAACAAAAAAGACACAAAACAGTGAACTGATTCTACTACATCTCACATGCAAAGATCATTGACAGTACTCAAATGATAAAAGATAGCAAAAATTAAATAATAACAACACAATAATAAGAAAAACAACAACCAAAAAGGACTTAGAATTCAATATAGAAATAGCTGAATATCCCCAAACTATCACAAATATACATTCCATTCCATTCCTAACACCTGTCTCGTCACAACTCTATTACAGATAATGAGGAAGAGCCAAGTTTTTTATATATGATCTGAGATGTCAAAAAGCATATTTTACATACAGAAGAGTTTAACTGAACAACTCCAAACTATCACAAATATCAATTTCTCTCCTAACATCTGTCTCGTCACAACCCTATCAATGATAATAAAGAAGTGCCAATCTTTATATATATGTTCTGAGATGTCAAAAAGCATATTTTACATAGAGAAGAGTTTAGGTTTGAAATCTAGAGGTTTGAAGTAAACCACTTTCAAAACCACCACACATCACATGTGGTTTGAGTTTTTAGCCTGTTAATAATAATAATAATAATAATAATAATAATAATAATAATAATAATAATAATAATATAAATGGGAATATCCACATCTTCAAAAAGAACATAAACAACATTTAAATGTATAATATAAATCAAATTTTAATTTTCAATAATGCTCTTATCTAGAAAACAAAGAAAATGAGAAGTACATTTTGAATTTTTCTGCATAGAGGTTATCTCAGCAGGTGACGCTGGAGGAAAATGTACTGCAATTAAAATAACAATGTGAATATACTAGAATTTAAAAAATATAGTTGGATGGTATAAATACACAGATTTTTATGGCAGGATGAGATGTCTTTCTGTGCATGGGCATGATTGTCTTCTGTTCATGAATTTACATACTATGAATAAAACAATGAATAGCACCTGTTTTTCTCTCCATAGTAACATCTGGTTTCAAACATCAATTGTCAAAGTCCAATCTAAATATGCACTTTTAGAGAGCTTTTCACAATAACCTATAATTCAGTTTTCATTTGAATTATACAGTTTACATAGGGAACTATAACTTCTTTTTTCTTCTTCATAAATAATCATCATTCCATTTATAGAAATATGTTTTTAGATCACCCCATTTCTTTGACATGATATTGATGTTACAAAAGACTAAAATTAAAAAGAACAAATAATCATAGTCTATAACTGTGCTAACTGTACCTTATGGTGTAATGTATTTAAATGGCTGCATGCATTTTCAAATGCTAAATCCTTGATCATGTATGTTTCTTTGAAGATGCACTTGAAAGACAGATTATCATTTAAAATCAATTAGAAGAGTTGGAATTGAGCAATTTAAATAAGAGGTATTCCTACCTGTAAAATAGATAGCTCAGGCATTTTTAACCATTAAGTGATTTCATCAATCAGAATTTTAAAGCAAAGAGCTGTTGATTTACTCAGTTGTTGGAATAGCGTTAGTTACATTTTGAGCATTGTTTAATAAAATCAGTCATAAGTTGTTAACTTGCCAATCAGAAATTTATTTAGATTCATGGATGACCATTACACTTTCTCTCCAAAACAAATAAAATATATCATTAAGTTTTTATGCTGAACAAAATGGCACTGTATTAGATGTACCCCAGGCGTGAATTGCATCTTATGAAAATGTAAATTTCATAGTATGCAGAGTCATAGGTACCTTAAGATATCTCTAATGCAGCATAGCACGCAGATAGCATATATTGGCGTAAGATATGCTTAAAGTGTATCATATGGTTTTTATGCTTTGGTGCGGTGTAGTAAGAAGAAAAAGGTAAAAATCTGCTCAAAAGACAAACCAGCTCTAGTGCTGGTACTGGCAAAATCGGGGAGGGAAACTGCATCATGGGGGCCTCCTGCAAAAGCAGCAAATAGCTTTGGGACAGTCAGCATGGGGCTGAATTCCCTAGGGGGATTAGGGCTTCAAAGAAATGGTGCCCCACATAGGAAGCACTATCCCCATACTGAAAACACTAGGGATTATTCCCATACTCATGGTGCAGTGGGTTAATAATAAAAATTAAAGCATTTTTACATAGTGCTACTGATCCAAGCATGTCCTAGTGGCCTTAAAGTGTATAGGTATGCTGGTAGTTGTAGTACTACAAGTTCCACGGTACCCATGGCTGACAGACTTGCACTTGTAGAGCTTCAAGTACCAGCATACTCTGGCATAAAAGCCCACTCAGATCTGTAGTGCACCTTGAAAATTATAAATTCAAAAGCGCATATCAAAAAATATATATACTTTTTCTAAATAAACCATACTTGCCTACTTTAAAAAATCAATTATTGGAGACTGTAACACTTAGGTGCAGCACTGTCAATGGGGTTGTGTCCTACTTCGCCCAACTTGCTTCTCTAGCCCTAACATATGGGCGTATGTAAGCCTCAGGACCCCTCACACCTCCCCTCTTCCCTCCACCCTTCTTCTTTTTACTTTTACCCCACTTTCTCTCTCCCTCTCACCCACGTACCCTCTCAGCTCCCCTCCTTCTCAGTCCCTGTTTATCTCTCTCCACCCTTCACCTGCTATACCATTTATCTTCCCTATATCTCTCATGTTCAGTGATATTTGTATAAGGAGTATGCCAGTACTAAAATTATAGCCTTGGGATGGAAAGTTTGAAAGACAATTCTGTGTTCCTGTTCAGATGCTTAATATCTGGTTTAAGGTTTTTTTTCCATCAGTTATTCACAACCTTTACTTATGAGAAATGTGCCCTTTGTACTTTACTGAGAAAATGCTTATGTTTTAAATGTGTTTAATGCCATTCTGCTGACCTGCTGGGGCTACATGCACTCTTTCTCTCTAACCTCATCTCTCTCTATCTCTCAGCAGTACATAAGTAGCTGTAGGGCAGAGTACATATTTGCAGCGCACCACCTCTACCATAAGGAGGTGTGCTACAATAAAATCTCTACCGCTCTCCAGCACACTGATGTGTCCCCCGTGTTTCCGCTGTGGTTGGTGGAGAGGATGATGTCATCACACTGTCCTCTTCCCACCAGTTGGCTTCAGGGAGTTTGTCAAACTTTCCCAAGTCAGGGAGAGTACCCATTAATTTGGGAGTCTCCTGAACATTCCAGAAATCGGCAAGTAAATATACTCCACACAACCCACTCTAAACCATTTTATTTCCTCACCTAATTCCAGGCCTATAGGATGGCATTTGATGGGTGTTAAGGCACATTCCAGGGATTAAGAAAACAAAAAGCCCTCAATGAGTAAGGAACAACTTGCTGTGCCTCCAGTAATAAGCATTGTATTCATATTTAGACTATGGGAAATTCCCATGCCCTGACCTTAGAATAGATTTATATTCCACCAGGATAATGACCCAAAGCATTCAGCAAAGGCCACAACTTAGAGTCTTAAATTTGAATAAAAAAAAAACGTCTGGCAGTGTATACCAACTGTCCCGTCCAAGTTAAAGGAGCTTGCATACTATGATAAAGAATAATGGCTGTACATTGCAATGTCCAGATGTGCAAATCTGGTATCAATAATAGTTTTTTAATTAATAATATATTTGTATTGCTTTTCTTATCTTCTCCATGCTTTACTAACCACTTTACTTGTGTGGTTGTCACTGTGGTACATTTTGACATGCGTGTCTATGACAACATTTAATTGTTATTAACATGTATAGTTGCAGGTTAGAACATTAGTAAACAGAGTGTCATATGACATAAAATGTATGTAGAGAGCTTCCTATGTGGGGAACAGTCCTCAGTATAACGCCTACATCTTTGACACTGAAAGGGTTATACATTGTGGTTAACAACAGTTCAACAAGTGGTGCAAAAATATAAAAATTTGTTGGAATTTTTCAAATTAAAAAAATTGAGCAAAATTTGAGAAGGTCGAACTGGTTCAACCATGTTTGAGTCAGTCATGACCACTTTCAAGTGTGTTCAAGCTAGTACACGTATGTGCCAACTAGCTCAAATGTGTTCAGGCTTCAATTAAACTTTTTTTGGTGAACAGCTAGTCACAAACATGAACAAGCACAAAAGTGTTCAGGTTTAAATGAAAAAAAAAAAGATTAAAATACTCTTTAGTTAATTGATGGTGGGAGGAACTCCAGGGAAAATGTGCAATACACCGCCTGTAAACAGTGTGATGGAGTAAGCCATCATATTCACACTAGGTTTGTCTGGGTTGAAAGTAAAAATGTTTGTCTCTTGTTTCACCCTCAGACTTTAATACAGTTTATCTGGGGTGAATTTTGTACAATCCCACTAGTTAACTTGGTTTCTTGTGAACAATCCTTAAACAACACAGTCTCTAATACATAACTCCTTTGATTTTGTAAACTTTTGCTTTAAATAAGTTATTAACTCTGTTTCGGAAATAATGTTCAGTCCTGATCTTTAGAATATACTTCTCCCAAATGGCTGCAGCAACTAGTAATAATAGCTCAATCCTTGATGTAGCCTCCGCACTATTGCATATGTCTTGATATAAACAATGGAAAGTTTAGCATATGGTGAAGCGGTACTTGTGGGATCCACAACTATATGCAGCTGGAAGCCTGGTGCTTGCATTTGTTCTTCTGTTTAGCTGCAATCCTTTGTTTATGGAGTGCTTGTTTCCCTTCACTGGCTGTAATGATATACAGGCAGTTCTGTACAGCTCTGCTTTTCACTCACCACTAATCCCACCAGAGATTTCTCTCTCTATCTAAAGCTTGTTTGTTTTTTTTTTGTTTTTTTGGGGGGGTTACTTTTTTTTTCTTTTCTTTTTTTTTAAAAGCACAAAACATCAAGGTGGAAGTGGGGGAATATCAACTATCATTTTTAGACTGCTATTAGCAAATGTAATCAGGGGGGTAAACAGGAGTGCAGAGGGGAGAGGAGATGGGGCAGAGCAGTGGTAATCTTGGTGAGGTTGATAGGACTCCAGCCCGTCTGCAACAGATTATAGATTGGGGAAAGTGATTGCTTCCTATTGGTCCATGTGAACAAACTCCTCCTAGGCTACACAAACTGTATCAAACTCCCATAGGCTGCACTGGAAGCATAAGGGACCCTTTAAGTGGACATGTTGGTTCCTGTGATTATTGTGTGTGTATATGACCAGGTGGATATTAAGATAACTGGAAAACTTATATTTCTTTATTTAAAGCAGCAACGCAGCAACCAAACACTTTATTAGCTAATTTTAAGGTTAGGGTTAGGGTTATGATTAGGGTTAGGGTTACAGTTAGTATTAGGCTACGAGTTAAAATTAATATCATAAATACTTTTACATCACACAGCAGCTGTCATTGCCGCTTTAAATACATAGAAATTTGAGTTGCTATGCTAAGGGACGTAAATACAAACGAGCAAGATTTATATTTTCATTATATTACTTTAAAACAAACAGCCTCTATAAATATCCTTATCCTATCTCTACACCAGGGGTCCCAATCATCTTCTATCAGCTTTCTCAACCAAACATAAAGTATTATCGGGGAATTTGTCCTTTCTAATTTCCTTACTCTCTATATATGGAAGCTTGCATAGTAATATACACAAATCTCTCTTGGTGCCATAGATCAGATACTTTCAGCTGTTTGTCCCGTACTCAGTGCTTGACGGTACATGTGAAAGACAAAATCATGTCCAGATCTAACATTATTACCTTTTAAAACACTGATTTAATTCTCTTAAATTCATACAGGGACCAATAAAAAAACCATAAAAACATTACTATAATGGTATCCTCTTAAATAAATAGCAAGTCCACTCCTACCGAGACATAGAGGGTAGTCAGTGTTCTTAAGATGTCAATATAATCCTGAGTTGCAGCTTGACAATACTCTAAGTCCCCGGCTGGATGGTAGGTCTGCTAGAACAGCTCTTTCACTGATGTGTTTCGACCTGGCGTCTTGGGTCTTTTTCAAGGTAAGTTTGATATGATCGTCCAAGTTGTTTATGTATACATGGCGACCAATGGATGAGCAAGATCTGTAATTTCATTTTTAAGATGAGACCCTACTAAAAGAATTGAGAAAAAACGTTCTATTCTGATGGAGAAATACTAAAAAAAAGGAGTAATAGATAAGCATGTACCTATACTATATCATCCATTTACACCCTTCCAAAGATTCACAAAAATGTGATTTATTATGTGTTATTAGGCTGTTCTTCTATCTTGTTTGCACCTGGAATATACACATCTGTTTTGTTTATCTATTATTGTGGGGAGAAGTGGGTCCTAGTGATATATTAAGGTAGCAACTTTTAGAGCGCTTATAAGAGTTCAATTTATATGTATACATCAGAATGTCATAAAGATTTCCTGATCGGTTTCATCACCTTGTAGGCAATTTCTTCAGAGCGTATGTTGATTGTATATGTTTAGCCAACAAGAAAGTGCCAAGCTGTTTAAAATACTCCTTGAAATACTTACTAATTGATTTCCAATTAAGGGCAGCTGTATGGTCTCTGTACAATCTTGAAATATTCAGAGAACAATTTTTAGATAATTAAATAAAAAACTGTGTTGGTACAGATATATATGTGTGAGAAAATACATACAAAGTATTTTCTAAATAAAAGCACATAAAATATAAAAGATACATTTTCCTAAGTCTTGATAAAGACAGTTCTTATATAATAATTCTATGACACAATAATTAATATTTAAATGATAAATGACAGTAAAAGAACCAAAATCAACATTTCATAACCTAAATAACACTAATAGCCTTAAGGCACCACATAACCTGAGTAATGGTTACATATTTATTCCTTATATATGGAAAAGCAGAGCAAGGGTAGAGAGAAAATTACATTAATCAATTATATTATTTCTTCCTTAAGACTACATGGGCTAAGTGTATTAACTCCTAATTGGGATTAAAACTCTCAATCTTTGAAACAAATTTACATGATGCTTAACCCCTTGAGCCACTGCATAACCTGAATAGCAGTCACATATTTATTCTTATATATGGGAAAACAGAGTATTGAGGAGAGGAAATTGCTTTAATTAATGATACTGTTTAGTTCTAAATTTTCATTAAGTCCATGTGGGCTAAGTGTATTCAAAGAGTGAATCCAATAGACTTCCTGCCTATACAAATCTTTTGAAACCTACCCCTCCAGGCAGGCGCGGGCTGGCAGATTTCAGCCCAGGGGGCGCACAGGCGGCCAAATCACATGACACACGATGCGGCCGCGTCATTGCTTCTGGGGGGCGGCGGACCGACCTCCCGGCAGGCCCTTGTGGTGGTGAGTCAGAGCGGCCCGGTGGGCCAATGCCCCCCGGCCCAGCCCGCCCCTGCCTCCAGGAGCGGTAGGTTCCTGATCTTTCGGAATGGAATTTTGTTTTTCTGAAAATTTATATCATATATTAATAATATAATATATATTACCCATAGTAAGCTCTGTAATTTAAAGTTGTTTCCATAATTTATTGTTTATAATGCATTTTATTAGTGTAAAACATACAAATTCTGTACAGACCTCTGGCAGCAAAAGCATTAATTAATTCAAATAGATATTTTTTTATATTGCTGCTGAACCTGTTCAAATATTACATTTTTGAAACAAGTATAGGTAAAAAGATATATAATAGCATATGGCTAATGAAAAAAATACCCTTATAAAATACAGAACTGCATAAATACTGACAAAAAGTTATTTGCATATGATATTCTGTAACTGCAAGTCAACAATATGATATAATTGATAGGGTTCTTTTTTATACACATATCCTGTACACATGATTTGGTTTGAATTACTTTTCGCCAAACATCTAGACTAAATGTAGTTCAGCATTTGAATCCTGTGTAATGATAAGGTAGTTCATAACTCTTGACAAACAGTGACATCTAGCTGTGAAGATGACACAGCACAATACACAGTTAAAGTCAAATTGAAAGATGAACAATATCCAGTAAAATAATATTGTGAAGAGTAGATATATAAACTTCTATGAACAATATTATATATAAACAGATTTCCAGAGGTAGGTGTAAAATAATTATCAGAACTGCATGTTCTGAAATGAATAAATACAGCAAATAACCACATTAAAAATAAGAAATATTTTTTCATACAAACACAGTACTATCTATTTAAGGTAGACCAGGCATTTTCTTTATTTTTCTGAATTTGATATATTCTTATTTGACAAGATAATGATTATATATTATATATTATTATGCTCATATATTATTTATTGCTTGCAACAGTGAAACAATAAGCACAAGAAACATTAATGTATATATTTTCTTTAGAACTGACTATAAAAAACAAATAATTGTTTTTTTCTAACCAAATACACTATACCTTATTAATGTATTCATAGTGACAATGTCATAATTCTGGGGGGAAAAAAATCATACTCCTTACAATGCCTATGTTATTAAACTATACTGCTGACAGTTCTCTGCAAAGCAAATAAATAGATAACAGGGGACACTGCGTTATGGTATGCTCATTATACAATGGGTGAGAAAGCAAAGTCCATATTTGCTAACATATAGAAATGAGGGTGATCTGTGCATTTCGAAAATAAGTCACTGATTGTAGTATTAATATAATTAATAAGCAGATAGTGATTTTAGATGTGTCACTCATAGCCCTAAGTGGAAACTATAAAAATGAATAATTTACTGCATTAATATAATATGTAATTTTAAATTTTAATTAAAATATTACCAATACTTATACTAGAAAAAAAATCAAAATGAATAGGTAACATGAGTCTCTATGAAATTAAAAACTGAGTGTCCATATGGATATACACTGTTGCCCAAGCTATTGGTCTTTGTGTCATTTAACCGCTTGGCTGCAAGGCTTTTTTCCCACTGCTGTGCTGAGCCTATTTTAATATTTTATCTAAAATCTTGTCACAATCTGATATCAGTTGCAGTTTTTTATATTTTTTGCAAAAGAACTATTGTTTTCTTTATACCCAAATATTGGAATGCACAGTAGCTTGTAGAAGATTGCAAAATAAAATATAATCCAATGCCTTGCTAAACAGCTGATGGTTTTCTGAAAATAATGATAATGTATTTTGCACATATACATATTTGTAAGTATACTGGCTCTTTTTTTTGTAATGTTTATATTATCTGTAATCAAAGACAAAATATCTACTTGAGGGTGCAATGGGACTATCCTCTTTCAAATGAAGGTATATCTGTTTCTATTGGTGCCATGCCCGGACTCAATTTTTCTCCTAGTGCAGGGTGCAGGACATATGCTCTGTGACATCTTTACAACATACATGCCAATTGTCCCAGAATGTCCGGGAGACTCCCGAATTCCGGGTAGGTCTCCCGAAATCCCGGGGGAGCTAGCGATTCTCTCGCATCCGCTCACTTCACTAAATTAGAGCCAGCATGTAGGGACAATGGCATGATTAGCGCCATTTTGACCCGCCCCCAGTGATGTAATGCTTGACAGGCATTACGTCTGTGGGGCAGGGCCAAAATTACGCAGTTCACGAAGCCCGGCCCACTTCGCCCTTACACCCCTCGTGCCCTCTAGGAACTTTCGGACCTGGCCAACATAATGTTGGCAAGTATGCTTTATAATGATGTCACTGGCTCTGTTAGTGGGGCAAGTAAATATACACAAATCCAATGATAAGTGATCAGTGAGTATTTCCTTTCTCACCAAAACCCTGTGCAATGCTGATGAGAAGAGGGAATAACTCTTCACAATCATGAGGTAAATCTGCAGGGCCAATTCCCACTAACTTTTAGCGCATAAGGGGTCGTAGCATATGATTCAGAGGCGAGAGATGGAAGATATAAAGTATTTGAAATGTAGAGCTATGAACTCCACTGATCCCAACCCTTATGGGCCTCCTCCCACTTCTTCAGGACTTATTTTTGCAAATATATAAATTTAATTTTACAGTGTTATGGTATATTGTTGCTTCATATTACTAAATTATGCAGGCTACATTTGAAAACTAACAAAATAAATTTGGCGCTAAATCACTAATAAAAATTAAATAAACTAAGTATTAATACAGGTCCCGCTGCTGTAATAAACCCGTAGGTCAGATAGAAACAATCAAAAAGGATATTTAACAGCGCTGAGACCTAGGAGTAAATCCACGTTTGTATAAATAAATAGTTTATTTAAATAAAAACATAAACCAATCAAACACACAACATATAATATATATATATATAATCTCAAAATATCAATGTGGTATATGGCATCATCATATTCAACATCTATTAGGATTCATCGGTAATAATCATTTTCCAATATTGGAAGGACTTTGGGTCTATGAATTATCGACCCACTTTTTTATTTGAATAAGTGATTAGATCACGCTGTTTTGAAGCCGCAGACTCAATAACCTTTCAATTTAACATTGTGCATGCAGTTTTTAGCGGAGTGGGATTTGCTATCAATGCACTGATATTTTGTTATTTATATGTTGATTGGTTTATGTTTTTATTTAAATAAACTATTTATTTATACAAACGTGGATTCAATACTAGGTTTAATCCTAGGTCTCAGCGCTGTTAAATATCCTTTTTGATTGTACATTTGAAAACTACCAAGTGAATAATTTCATTGTGCATAGAAATATTTTAAATATTTTAATGAATTCTATTTATTAGACCAAAAACACAAGGGGGTAAATGTATAAAGCTGCGAGTTTCTGGCAGGTTTCCAAAGTGGAGATAATGCCTATAGCAACCAATCAGATTCTAGTTATCATTTTGTAGGATGCACTGAATAAATCATAACTAAAATCTGAATGATGATGATGAAGATGATGAGTTGCTATAGATAACATCTCCACTTTTTAAATAAAACGCAAACTCGCAACTTAATAATTATATTAAGTATCTGGCAAATGGTAAGGGTATTTCAGCATGGATATTTTTAAAAATGTATTTGATTGCAATCAAAGCTTTTTTGGCTGTCTCCTGTCAGCTGGGTGACATGTGGCATTTGCAAAACTGGTAGTTGCTCAAATCAATTTATAGGCTATAACAGGTGCATGAAAGGGTGGGGTTATCCTAAAAGGAAAAAACAGAGACAAATTCCCCCAGCACACTGCTATAGCCAGCAACAGATCTGCTATTTCTACTGTAGATAAAAATGCAAAAGTCTCAGTTGCACACATTTGCAAATGTATGTTGGTGTCAGTAGCTGAGGGGGAGTACTGACATTGGATTGCTATTTGGAGGTCTCTGGGGTACCTCTTTGGTAAGTTAGCTCTCAATTTAAAAACACATATGTATGGCCCAAATATATGGGACTCTCATTGTTTAGAGTAGGACCACCCTATTAGCAAAAGCACCTTGGCGTGGTGGGTGGCTTCAACATACATTTGCAAATGTGTGCAACTGAGACTTTTGCATTTTTATCTACAGTAGAAATAGCAGATCTGTTGCTGGCTATAGCAGTGTGCTGGGGGAATTTGTCTCTGACATGTGGCATTGTTCCACATTCCTCTACCACAGCAACAGCTCCTTTTTTGGATAAGACAGCTGGATGTGTAAGTAAAAAAGAAGGTAGACTAGCACGTGTGATCTTTTACAGTTTCCTGCGACGGTACAGGAATGCAAACTTAATGTGCAAGATTTTGAATTTTTCTTCAATTGTGGCGGTGCCATAAATGGCAAACATGTCAGAATTATGCCACCCTCAAAGAGTGGATCCCATTTCTACAACTATAAAGGATTCTTCAGGATTATTCTGAATGCAATTGTGTATGCCAACTATGAATTCCTATTTGTGGACATTGGGGAAAATGGCAAAATGTCAGATGGTGAGGCATTGGTGCAGACTCCTTTCCATGGCAAACTTAAAAACAATGCACTTAATTGCATTTTAGTTCTTGGTGACAAAATAAGACTAAATTTAGTTTTTAAGGCTGATGAAGCATTTGCGCTGCACCCCAATGTATTAAAACCTTATCCCTAAAGAAACCTTTCACCGGAAAGTAGGATATTTAATTATAGATTGTCAAGAGTGAGGAAAGTTATGGAAAATGCTTTTGGTATATGGATGGAGAATGTCATCTAAAGATAAAAGCTCCTCTTCTGCCTGTTGGAATACTCTTTAAATTTAGTTTTCCACAAGCGGGGATGGGATCTGTAGGTCTCAAAAAAGTCCTTCATGAGCTCTACACTTTTTCAGATGTCATATTAAAATTTTTCCAAAAAAAATGAATGTTTTGTCATATTTACATGCTGTACACATCCCAAAATAAAAACTACAGACAGTCTTATGCTGTAAAGTACATACCTTGCTATTATAGCGATGAAAACAGGGAAATTAGGTAAACAAATTTTTTGTGTCAGTTTACATGCTGTGGACAGTTCAGGCTAATGATTCTTCCGACACAGCTGCAAACACAACGTTATTATAGACAAATAAGCTTTTACCCACAATGCTCAAGTCTGCAGCTATAGGTACAGTGATAAGTCCATACCAACTGAGAGAGCTCATGTCTGCATCTATAAAATTATAGAGGAGCCAATCTGTCACCAGCGGTATGTGGGAAAATGGTGGATGAACAGGTAAAAGACAGAGGTGACAGAAGTGAAGAGTGGAGGGGAAGTAGTCAAATATCATCTGCCAAGTCTTAGTAAACCCCAGGAGTTTGTCATGCACCAACTCCAAACATTTGAACGTCAGTGTCACTTGACGCATTTCTCCACCCACAAACTGGTGGTTTCCTCAGCGGTAAGAGGTGAGTTAAGTTTGATTTTACATCTTCAGCAGCTCTCTAGATTATAACATTGACAGTGTCATCATTAACATTGATTTTTGCATATGTCTATGACACTCATACAGAAGCATAATTGTCACACACAACATACTAAAGTGATTTTATTGAGTTGGGTGGGGATTATGGAAAATAGTGTTCATGCTTAAACGACAAAAATCTCATTTATTTACAGTATTTTATTTGTATAACTCACTTTTTTTGCATGTTTTGTTTAAACGTTTAATGTTATTAAATCTAGTGGTATCTGCATAAGCCCCCTGATTGTTGGTGGGTAATACAGGTGCAATTGTCCCAAGAACATACCTCTGAAGTACACTTGTGCTGACCACCTGTGTTCTATTTCAGTCTCTTTCCTGAGGTCCCCAGCAGAAATTTAATAAACAGGGTCCCTGCATATGCATTGGTAACAACAAAATTTTTGTACTACAGATATAGGAAAAGTAACAGTGTAAAGTTAACAGTTGTTTATATAATGCCACTAGACCATCTCTCTATTTGACATAAATAAATAAGGTAGCCTTTATTTACATCTCCAAACATCCACTCCAGCACAGTTCACTTGGTTATTTGGCTGCAATGACACTTGGGACTTCAGCAAGGGCAGTCCCTCACCTTCCTGGTGACTCGCAGACATGCTCACATCATTCGGCCCACAGACAGGGCGGATCGGCAGCTCACATATATTTCTCTTCATCCGACTCTTGACATCATCACCAAATTTTCTCCCACTTGTTTATGGAGCCTTCATCTAAGTCACACACACAAGCATTTGGCAACATTAACTTGAGCAGCTATCTCAGTAGTTGGATTCAATTGATCACTACGAACTGAAAATATACTAGCCTTTTTAAAAAGTGCTTTGGTTAGCTGACAATTCTATTGTGTCCTTGTTGTGCCTGGGGCAAGGAGAAAAAAGTAACTTTTTGATGGTTACAAGATGCTGTCAATTGTGTTTGAGCAAGTGTAGCAATTTTTCAGTGTTAATATTAAAAGTTCAGGTTTCTTAAGCACTGAGCTATTTTCGAATAGTTATATGTTACTTCTGCAGTCACCAATCACAGAATTGTATAACATTCCTAATGTATAAACAGTCCCCTCTTATCACTCTATTATAATAAAGGACACAACTCATTGCTTTGGTAAATAAAAAGAGTTTATTAAAAAAAAAAACACTGTATAGGAGTGAAACACTGTGGAGGAAAAAACGATAGGTAGTTTGGCTAAGACCAATATGCTTAATATCACAGTGAGGGTCATTTACCCTCTTGATATCAATAAATGTGTAACAATTTCACCTGTGCGGACCCTTAGCCGTAAACTTGGGTATCAGTTATCCTAAGCATCTAAGAACCCACGTCCCTTCCAGGTTGACAGAATGCAACCAAAAAGCCTGGCCCCTAGGACGATACCTGAACTGAAACCAAAATTGACTGTCTGTCACACTTCTGGTATCACAAACAGAACCCAATAGCCAGGTATTTCTGAATTCAACAGGATTTATTTTGGTATACAAATAAATCTCCAGTGTCCAACAAATAAAGTCCAAAGTCACAAGAGTATAAAGGTCTGGTGGAAGTATTAAGTACTTGTAGTCCAAATCACAAGGAGGCAAGGTTCTGTGGAAGCATCTGGTTCAGATACAAACACAATACTCGTGCAAAGGCTTCATAACAGGAAGTGCCTTTTCTAGGCCCAAACAGGAAATGGAATCCAAGATGGAATCTTTATGAGACAGTCCCGGCCATCTTGGATAAGGGCTATTGTAAGGGCAAGTTCATAACAGAGATCCAAGATGCAAACTTCATGAGGCAATCACGGCCATCTTGAATGAGGGCAAAACTAAGGGCAAGTACATAACACTCTCTGAAGGGAAGTGGGTTCAGCCATAACATAAATAAATCTAATGTGCACCCACTAAGCACAGGCTGCCCACTGCTCAATGTTTTCTGGCAAAAGCAAAATATCAAACCAACTGGTGTTGGCACCCAATGTACCTGCAAAAATTGTCCAGCACCAGAAGAAACCAAGAAACAGCAGCAAGTCGAGTGGTATAAACCCAAGCTGGCTTACTAGGCATATTAGAAAATACTCATCCAAAGCAGGTTTTGACACCCAAGGCACTTCCTATGGATCTTCCAAAACAGGAGAGCAGGCAACTTGTTCTGAAGACTAAAAGCAGAGCACTGTCAGCCAAGGTAATTTATAGCATGGCTGAAGACCTCCCTTAGTGACACTGCAATGGGCGTACCTCATCTCACTAGTCTACTCTCTTTAAACCCTTAGAGAAGTACAACTAGTTGTGAACACAAACCTGAACTATTATTTCCCTAGGGTTTAATTTACCCCTCAATTATAAAGCTGCTGTGTAACACATATATTACCAGTTAGCATCCTAATGAAAGTCTGAAGACTTTTAGGGCCAGCCACTAGTTTAATCAGTCTATTTCAGGACTGTAGAAATATACTTGCTTTCTATGCATAAAACAAATAACTTTTATTGTTAGCTTGAAATTAAAAACAAAATTGTGTGCAGGTTAGTATTTTCACACAATATTATACTTTTTGAACAATTATTGATCATTGATCAGAATAATCAATTATTATTAAAATATTATCCTAACAATAACTGTGTAATGAAACAGACACATTATTTATCCATGTATAATATGTTGCAAATAATATTTTGTACAATCCTTACATATTCAATGTAAAAAATCACCCATAGCAGTACAGTCATGGCCAAAAGTTTTGAGAATGACACAAGTATTGGTTTACACAAACTTTGCCGCTTCAGTGTTTTTAGACCTTTTTGTCAGATGTTGCTATGGTATATTGAAGTAAAATTACAATCATTTCATAAGTGTCAAAGGCTTTTATTGACAATTACATTAAGTTTATGCAAAGAG
This sequence comes from Mixophyes fleayi, assembly GCF_038048845.1. Classification (NCBI taxonomy): domain Eukaryota; kingdom Metazoa; phylum Chordata; class Amphibia; order Anura; family Limnodynastidae; genus Mixophyes; species Mixophyes fleayi. The sequence goes on along the minus strand of NC_134403.1, from coordinate 118,353,352 downwards.
TCAATATATGCAGTGTTCTCCCATCTTTTTGAAAACCTCTGCAATTCACCCTTGCATGCTGTCAATCAACTTCTGGGCCACATACTGACTGATGGCCGACAATTCTTGCCTAATCAATGCTTGGACCTTGTCAGAATTTGTGGGATTTTGTTTGTCCACCAACCTCTTTAGGATTGACCACAAGTTCTCAGTGGGATTAAGGTCTGGGGAGTTTCCTGGCCATGGACCCAAAATTTTGATGTTTTTGCCTTATGGCAAGGTGCTCCATCATGCTGGAAAATGCATTGTTCATCACCAAACTGTTATTGGATGGTTTGGAGAAGTTGCTCTTGGAGGATATTGTGATGCCACTCTTTATTCAAGGCTATGCTCTTAGACAAAATTGTGAATGAGCCCACTCCCTTGGCTGAGAAGAACCCCAGACATGAATGGTCTCAGGATGCTTTACTGTTGGCATGACACAGGACTGATGGTAGCGCTCACCTTTACTTCTCCAGACAAACGTTTTTTCAGATGTCCCAAACAATCTGGAAAGGGATTCATCAGAGTAAAATTATTTTACCCCACTCCTTAGCAGTCCAATCCCTGTACCTTTTGCAGAATAACAGTCTGTCCCTGATGTTTTTCTGGCAGAGAAATGGCTTCTTTGCTGGTCTTTTTGAAACCAAGCCATCCTCAAAAAGTCTTTGCCTCACTGTGCATGGAGATGCACTCACACCTGGCTGCTTCCATTTCATAGCAAGTTCTGCACTGGTGGTGCCCCTATCCCGCAGCTGAATCAACTTTAGGAGACAGTCCTGATGCTTGCTGGACTTTCCTGAGCACCCTTAAGCCTTCTTCACAACTATTGAACCTTTCTCCTTCAAGTTCTTGATGATCTGATAAATGGTTTATTTAGGTGCAATCTTACTTGCCTGTGAGACCCTTTTTGTGCAAAGCAATGGTGAAAGCACATGTTTCTTTGCAGTTAACCATGATTAACAGAAGAAGAACAATGATTTCAAGCACCACCCTCCTTTTAAAGCTTCCAGTCTGTTATTCTAACTCAATCAGCATGACAGAGTGTTCTTCAGCTTGTCCTTATCAAAACTCTCATCTATGTTAACAAGAGAATCACTGACCTAATGTCAGCTGCTCTTGTGGCAGGGCTGAAATGCAGTGGACATGTTTTTGGGATAAAGTGTATTATCATGGCAAAAATGGACTTTGAAATTAATTGCAACTCATCTAATCACTCTTGATGACATCCTGGAGTATATGCACATTGCCATCATAAAAACTGAGGCAGCAGACTTTGTGAAAAATAATATTTGTGTCATTCTCAAAACCTTTAGCCATGACTGTACATGCATTAAATTACGATGTAAGCAAAAAGGTCTCAGTTTTATTGTATTTATGAACATGTATGTATGAACATCTTCTGTCTGACATGTGAACCAATTTCATAAAAAAAAAGGATCGCAGTAAGACTTTAACTTTCTCTAATGATTATCTTCTTTTTTGTTTGTGTGTTTACATTGTAAAAAATTAAAACAAGCTACTAAAAGTTAATTCCTGTTGGCAATTAATATGAATGTTAATTCTAGAATGCCTTCAATACCAAGAAAATATTATTAAAATAACATGAAACACTTATGAATCATAACAGGTAACAATAAATTATTGACATGTTAGAAGAGGCATATAGTGCTTAGCTTAGCACAGTGGCAAATATTTATAGTTTCTCTGTTAATAAAGAGGTTGTTCACATTTCACAATTTTTTTAAATTAAATATACACCTTGAAACCTTTAGATTCTTATTTAAATAATACTTGTTCACTGCCAGTGTAAATTTCAGCAAATGGACCTTTGCTGCAAATGCCAAGGCTCCTGTGTCCAAAGCATGGTGTCAATAGAATATAATGCTGTCAGTTACTGACTGTGTTTGCTGAACTACAGGGTGCAAACCTTTGCAGATAAGGAGCATTGTTGTCTTCTGTGGTAAATAAACACATATACCTTATGAGAATATGATAGAAAAGGGTTTGTTTATGGTTGATTATATTGAATAAAAACAATGCTCAGTATTGGTCACTGACGGACAGTTGGCTGTCTCATACGGCTCTACAAATTGTGGGTTAACAGTGATTGGATGTTCTATTGTTTCAATGGTATTTATGATCATGTATTCTTGAGTATTTATTACTTGATATTGCATTTTCTACCTCCAAAAAAAATATTTACAAAATAAAAAAAAAACAATGCTCAAATAACTATTTTAAATACTGGCACAAGGAACAAAACATTTCCTTTCAGTTTTAATAATGAAATGCAACTTGATTTTAAGCACAGTTAATCTCTGGATTCAATGCCTTAATTTGACTTGATTCCTATTAACTTGTCCTTCAAACAAGCCTTTAAATAGTGCTTTTACATGGACTAAAATAAGTTATTGTCTCACTAACGTTTATCTTATTAGTTAACTGCTAAATAAAAAAAATCAATATAATCAAATGTTTACACATTCACTGCAACAATACCCCATATTTGAAGGCAAACACATAATTTTGACTAGGAAGCTCATATTAGAATTATAGACCTGGCAACAATGTTCCTTTTCCTTAATTATGTGCCCGATAAAACATAGTCAATTGGAATTTTGCATTAGGAACCAAGATTTTTTAATCTTTAAATACAGGCTGGCATGTATACAATTTTGTAGATTACATTTTCAAAACTCTGGCCCCTAATGGAAAAATCTGGCACTCTGTTGCTGAATAAATCCCTAGTTGGAGATTTTAAAATGTAATCTTGTCATGTGTCCAGCTTTGCACATTAATCACACCAACTATAACTGTAAATGAACTAAATGTTTGTATTACAATTATTATAGTTGGTATATTATATGCTTTATTATTAAAGCACTTGTACAGCAAAAAGGTGCTATAATCTTACATGTTGGTGGCTTCTTATTACCCTCCTGTTAGTTTTATGTATTTAGTTATAATGGATCATATTTGTGCTTCTTAAATTCGGAACTTTTCCAATTATACTAGCACTACCTGTCTGTAACTACTACATGGGTAATGATTTGATACCTTGTGGGTGAAACATATGTTGGAAAAGCCAGATATAATTTCTTTTATTGCCTAAGTCTTTCTACTACTTAGAGTGTCTGCAACAATGCAGTCCTTAAAACAGCTTAAATAAGCGATGGTGTACTGGGTCTGCCACAAAAGCACTCATGTACGTTATATACAATAGAAAAGTAAATTTATTAAAACATTCTAAAAACCACATAAAAATGGTAAATACATTGTGATTATATGTTTGATAGTAACAGTGCCAATTAGAACATATAGCAAAGTAGGTGCACCTACACGATGTTCAAAAAATATCAAAAATGTATATCGGTATATACCAGTCCAGCAACTTTACACAACCACTTCTCTTATCTTTGTAGTGCGCTGTAAGATATAAAAATTCATTGAGACAAAGTTCCCAAGTTCCATAGAACTATGGTATGGAGCTGTAGAATAATGTATTGAGGAAGGATAAACTGCGTAGGTAGTAACCGGACACCAATTGGTAATATCAAGGTATGTCAAAGTCTTACCAGATCATGCATGAGTGCTTTTGTGGCAGACCCAGTATCGCTTATTTCGGTTGTTTAAATACTTTTTTGGGGTGCAGATCCCAATCGCTGGTACCCCGTCTGAGCAGCCATTTTTAGTGCCGGAATAAGTTTTTATATTTCTTAAAACAGCTTAGTTGCAGGAAGCATATGCCTTCCAGGTGATTTCACATGTCTTGAAGCATTGCTGTATAACATAACAAATACAAAAGTGGAAGCTGCTCAAATCAATTTATAGGCCATAACAGGTGCTTGAAAGGGTGGGGTTATCCTGCAAGGAACATACACACAACATTTTTTCCCCCAGCACACTGCTATAGCCAGCAACAGATCTGCCATTTCTACTGTAGATAAAAATGCAAAAGTCTTTGTTGCACACATTTGCAAATGTATGTTTAAGCCATCCTGCCACGCCAAGGCGCTTTTGCTAATAGGATGGTCGTACTCTAAACAATGAGAGTCCCATATATTTGGGCCATACATATGTGTTTTTAAATTGAGAGCCAACTTACCAAAGAGGTACCCCAGAAGCCTCCAAACAGCAATTCAGTGCCAGTACCCCCTCTCAGCTACTGACACCAACATGCCTCTCAGACATAACATAACAATTACTAACTTTTTCTTCATTTATTTCCAATGAAAACTTTAGCTAGATGAATCTTCAAGAATTCACTCATCTCAACTTATATTTTGGTTGCTATAAATAGATTGTGAGATTTCACATAAATGTAAAGTATTCTCTAAATCCAAATGACTGAAGAATGGCTCGTGTAATGTCATCACTTTTATTTCCACAAATTCCTTAACTTAGTGAAAGCAATTATGGTGAATCTACCATCCATGTGCAGGTTCTATCTTTGTATAGTTAGAAAGGCCAAAGATACCATGAGGACAATTAAACATTAAGGGCCTGATTTTGAGTTAGGAGCAAATCAAAGAAAAGGAGCAACTTTGCACCTGGACAAACCATGTTACAATGCAAGGGGTACAAATTGACTTATATTTTTGCACGCAAGGAAAATACTGGCTGTTTTTTCATGTAGCACACAAATACTTGATAGATTTATTTTTACACTGAAAGTAAAGTTGATCTATGACATGCACTATCCCAACTATAAATCTGTTCCTACATTTTAAATGTACCTCCCCCTCTAATGCAACATAGTTTTGCCCAGGTGCAAAGTTTCTCCTTTTCTTTGCTTTGCTTCTAACTCAAAATCAGGCACTATCAGAGCAGGATAATTCCAAAGTTTAAATTATTGAAGGGTGTGGTTCTAAAGTGTTAGTTTGTTCTACTTTTAAGTGATGTCTCACACTTTCCGCCATGCACATTTTCAGGTAGATCTCCAAAGGGCAGTTTCAAGGACTGGGAAGTGGGAGTGCACCTTGAAATACGCCTGGAACAAATAAAAAAACAGTGCCAATCCACAGACAGCAAATTAGAATCAACCAATTAGCAAAGAAAGGCTATCCTTGTGGCATTTATTCACAGGTGTGGTTACCCAAAGAGGGATTCAAGTAGAAAATACTAAAATAAAGCATATCATTTTTTCCATTACTTTAGTTTAAGGAGAGGCATTGTGACTCACTGATATAGAATAGGCAAAAATTAAACTCACATTTTGTCCATATGGGTACAGCAAGGCTCATTTACTAAGCAAAGAATATACAAATAATGCGCCTATTTGACTGACTTGAAATCAAATCTACTATATATAGCAGTTAGTACGAATGTATAAGAATAAAATGAATTGTAAACATTTTGTTGATTTTCAAATAAAGTGCATAGTTGTAAAGGTTGAGGAATAATATGAATATATTGCTTTACACTGTAACCAGTTTGGATTATAATGTGATATGTTGCAAAAAATAACTTTTTAGCCCTAACTAAAACCACATAGCCACTGAAATACCTATACATTTAACAACTTACGTCATACAAAAAAAGAAGGAAAATAAAATAATAATAAGGATAAAGCGAGAAAATTAGCAAGAAAACTGTTTACAAGACCTTATGTAAAAAAGGTGAGACACACATTGGCAGCTTCTCTGGGTGAAAAGGTTGAATGTATAGAAACTGGGTAGCTATAATTAAAATGTCGTTAAGCAAAAAAACCCTCAAGTAAATGCTATATAATATCCATTGCATCATATGTCTAACACTTACTATTCTAAACTGAAATACATAGGAGAGAGAGACACAAACATGATGTAGAGTATATTGGGTATACAGGAAGGGATAAGAGTATATAGGGTGTTTGTAGCAATAATGAACATTTGCCCGACTTTCACTCTCAATAGCATGACAAGAGACATTGATGCATGCCTACCTGCTTTAAATAGTCTGTCTGCACATGTAATGCTGTTACTGACGGAGTAATAAGCCACATGAACATGGCAGCTATACCTAAGAACCTGGTCACTCAATGCAAAATCAAGGAAGAAGGTGGCAGAGCTAGATTAATTAGTAAAGACAAAGTATCCCTGTTTTCTTGTCTACAAAATGTGGGCAACCCCCTCTTGCACCCCAGTCTGTACATGGTGAGTGCAGAGGATCTATGTCTGTTTTTGTTTATACAATGTAAGTCCCATGACTCTTGCACCCCATTTTCTACATTCTTTACATTTATTAATTCCAATTTGTGTCAGGGGAGTCCCAGGTGTCCCATGGCTGCTAGTGCTTGGGAAAGTCTTGCCTTTAAAAGCTGTGTGCAGGTAAGCCTTAAGCCCAGATAAAATAGCATAGCATTTGATCATGTTAGGACTGGCCACAATGGGAAGACTTTGGCGTCAGTTGGTCAGCTTAAACATATATTGCAATATGTGGAACTCACATTCCCTGTTTTTAATATAGAACAGTACTTGGTATAGCATTAATTATGTGTTTGGAGAGTGTAGAGTATCCCTGTTTTCTTGTCTATAAAATGTGGGCAACCCCCTCTTGCACACCAGTCTGTACATGGTGAGTGCAGAGGATCTATGTCTGTTTTTGTTTTTAACATGCTGAAAAAGTAAGCTCTGGTTGGCAATATGGGTCCAAAAGCTCTAAATAGCTATGGCTATGTGCCCAAAAGGAATTTCTACAACAGATAAGAGATTTAGGGGCGCTTCGAACAAGGTTTGGGCAAGGTACTCTGGCACAATGGACAGGTGCGTCAGAAATAATTAATTGCCAAAATTTTCCCTGACTGTTTTAGCCTTGCCAAGATGCCCCCCCCCCCTCCCACACACACACACACGCACAAATGTAATTTTCAATACCTTGGGTCATGGACTCAGGATTAAGACCTTTTTCCCTACATAGTAGCTACTCTTTTCTTAACAATGAAGTATGGAACATTTTCTGCAGCTTGAACCACTCTAGCTCCAACAACTGTTGCAGTAGCAACTGTTTCTTAGCAATAGCTGAGTCTTCATTTTCCATCTCAGGTTATCATTTTTTAGCCAATATTTTCCCCACCAGTGGCAAACATAGGATTTCTAATGGGGTTTTTTAATGCCATGCAACAAGAGTGGGCATGACATATCTATCATTTTGCTCTCCAAACCCTTCCCTTCCCCTTCAAATAAATGGCAAAGCTCCCCCTTCATGAGCAGATAAGTGTCAGTAGGGACATATCTTCTGGATTTCCCTGCAGTTGGAGGCAGTAACTTAAAATCAGGACTACCACAGCAGAACCAGGACAGTTAGCAGAATGTCTGCTCTTTCCTACCTGTTCTTGAAGCTTTTACTACCTTCTGTTGTTCGTGTCTTAAGCTCAGCTTCTCTGGATTGTGGAATGTTGGGGCAATCCTTGGAAAAAGTATAGGTACATGAAATATGGAAAGCCTAGCAATAAGTAACTGCTCCAAGCCTCCCTTCCCCTAACCAACCATGGCATTAAATGAAAAAACAACAAAGCTTCAAAATTAGGCCTTCCTACCTGCAATCAGCCCCAGCATTAAATTAATAGAATTCACATTTACATAGATATATATTCCCCCAACCAGTCCCAACATTAAATTAAGAGTATCCATATTTAATAAACTAACATATTTATTCCTAAACAATTATATGAATAAGTATTCACATTTAAAATTATCTCTCCTTCTATCCAAACCTCAACGCCATGTTCAATTAATAGCCCCAACACACCTCAGGATTAAATTAATAGCCCCATTACCCCACTTTAAGTTAATAAGCCCCTCTAGAAGCCAGTATTAAATTAAATATTCACCAAGAAACAAATAAATAGCCCCCGCTAAAAAATTGATAGTTCCCACCCACCATTAAATGATTTGCAGTCACCTCACGCTGCAAGGATCTTACAGGATCATTCAATAATTCCTTTGGATAATTATCACTTTTCCAGGAACACCTGTATTGCTTAGATTAATATCTTAGGTTGTTTAAGTTCTGGATACCATTTAAGTTATATAAGTATTAAAACATTGTCAATATGTTCAACGAGATCAGTAATTTGTGAAAGGTCATAATGTATGTTACCTTTGTTTTAATGCAGCCTGCAAGACAAAAGGCATGTTACTATGGGATTTTTGTTTTAGCATGTTTGCTAAAAGAAAGTGTGGATTATTAATCTTTATTGTATTCTGTATTGTATTATTAAATAAATGCCACTAACTGCACTACAGTAAAAGACCCTTACCACCCTCCCACCACACTCACCTCTTCACCCTGACACCTGCTGCCTACTGGCATTGGAACGGCTTGCAGTCTTCATACATGCTGTCAGTGCTGGGGGACAAATGTGAGGGAGCACACAGCAGTGGAGATAGTGGAGGACAGGATCTGTACAATTAGCGTCCGCCTGCTTTAAGGTGGGAAAAAGGACCAGCCAACAGGATGCATACTGTGATCCAGCCTGGGTTGTGAACTACAATTATTCAAGATCTGGAGTAGGGCTCTGGACATCTGTAATGCCCCTAAATGTAACTTTGGAGACATTGCTTGATCTTCAGCCAATCAGGACAATCATGCCAAAATCAGGGCTTCATTGTGCATATGCTACTCCTAGCTCAAAAGAACAGAGCAGGGCCCAGGAGGGTGAAGTGGAATTGAATTGCAGCTCCTTCCGTTAAATTTAACCATAGAGTCATTATTGCGCTGTGCTTCTGCTCTAAATACCACATGCATAGCACTTCAATAATAGCTCTGGAAATACTTTCTTTAAATCCAGGTCATGTGTTTATTTGCAGAATATAATCAATAGCAATCGCAATCACAATAACGATAACGCTGATGATCCTTACACCTACGTAAACACCAACCCCCTCTCTATATGTCTACCAGACAGTCTGGCATACAGTTGTCCCAAATGTACCTAATTTTATAATTCTGTCTCAATGTAAATAAAATTATTAGGAATATAACTCTTTTTGCCTTCATTATCATGTAAAAAATCAAGGTAAGCCATTTATTTTCACGTAAAGAATAATTTTATTTCTGGTAAATGTAACATTTTGTGCAGGAGAACAATTGGTGACTTACAGCAATTCCTTTTTAAAGTTTATTTTACTGTTACATTCCTTGCAATATTCAGTTTTTCTGTTACTTAGCAACAAGAACCTTTATTTTAGTGCTATAAGCTTCAATAGTTTTCTTTTGTTATTACTGAACTCAATGTCTATCAAGTAGGTTCTTCGCAGAGACTATGTGGATTTTGGTACTTGAAAATATCCTGTTGATCTTTAATAAAACAATAGGCTTTGCCTCATAGCAAATTAAATTAATTAGGTTAGTCTGCATTTCCAAGTATTTCCTTTTGTTATTAATATTGATAATACACGTGTGTGTGTGTGTATATATATATATATATATATATATATATATATATACACACACATTCTTATGGTCAGGTTTACCTCATTTGACATTAATACACTTACATATGTATGCTCAGTTTCAATTTCATTTAAAGTGGTTTACAATAACTGATTTTTTTCTAAAAATGCTCATTGAGTGATAGAATTTTAAAGATGCCATAGTTCTATTTGTCTCCTCTTCTTTATCTCCTCCTTAAACTTTACAGTAAATGGTATCATGATCCCAGGCAATCAAGTTAGCTTACATGGTAGAGATCATAGTTTAAAGAACCCATATCAGAATTTTGTGTAGTATTATAATTTAATCTCATGTGTTTTGTTCTTTGAAAGTCTTTATTGACAATAATTCAGTTCCATTTAACTGCAAATACCAGTGTCCTTGTGAATAGGTTTGACTTCTGCCAAGATGGTAAGATTACCACTTTTTAAGAACATAAGCAGCGATCAACGTGTGAAAATTGCATCAGCAATGTATTTTTTTTTTATAAGTCTGCAGTAGATTTTTCAGGAACACATTCAAGTGATTGAATTGTTGATTAAAGCAAGATAAATAGTTCAAAATTTGCATATGCACTTATTATGTAGTTTTCATGTATTATGCAGGTATTGTGATTGCCAGGCAACCATGAAATACACAGTGTACCTCTGTTAATATAAAGTAATATAGTATTTAGTAACTTTCGTGGTTGGAATTAATTCCACCTCTTGGGCTGATTCCATTGAACAATAGGGTAAGATGCGCATCCAATCACCCAAAAAAAGTATTTAAAAATAACCTCCACAAAGTCTGTTGTTTATTCACTGAGATCCGTAACCAGTATACAATCCATTCCAATAAATACTGATCAATTATGCAAACAAATTGACAATAGTCACCATATGATCACTATATAGTTTGACAAGCAGTAAATATAGGACAACACATTCTCATTGGTTGGTGTCATCTGCTAGTCCGATGAAAAGGAAATAGTAAAAATCACCTAAAATAATTTTCCCTTGGAATTGATTTCTTGTCAAGGCCAACCAAGCAAATTTGCTAGAAAGTCTAAATAACATATCTCTTGCTGAGTCCTAGTCATTGTGATAGGTTGAAAAGAGCAGATGTGAATAAGATAGAGGCATACTCTCTAGCAATCATCATAATCAGTGATATTTTTAGGGCTAATTTGAATAGTAGAAGGGCTCAAACCCTTTTGGTACTGTGTTAAAAGCAACCCATCCCATGCCAACCAGATAGGACTTAGTTGCCATGATCAGAGTCTCCGTACTGCAAGCCTCACATAAACCAAGCTAACCAGCTGATGACTCCTTAAGGTAGTAGAATGGGTGAGACTACTCTGGATCAATTGTGAAGTTAGTTACAATAATTAAGGAGACCTAACTACAATATAATGACATCCAGCCAGACTGTTTAGTTCAGGGACTGGTATTAGACATTACAGGTACACACAATGATGACCTTTTTAGATATTAACCTTTTTTAAAAAAAAACAGACACAAAAAACATTAGAGTTTAAAAAAAATACTTCTGTCTTTTGTTGTATTTTTAATAAAAACAATAATGGAAACAAATCTCATTCATCCTTGTAATTTTGAGTTGCAATTCACAACTTGAAGATATTGAGAAGAGTTTACAATATCTATTCAGACAGACTAAGCCCAATTACTACTTAAATTCTGTGGTATTATATTTATAAAATGTTTAATAATTGGTTTAATTCAGCAAGTTGGTTCGTAATCCAACTCATAATAACAATTTACTTATCTCTATTAGAAATTATGAACATATAATATTTGTTGCGCATCAATAACATTAAGTCCATTCATATCAATGTGAATATGAAAATGTCTTGCTTGATTGCTTTAAAGCAGAATTTGAGGCAAGGGGAAAATGCATGTAACCAAGGGCTCTCCCCATTGTAGCCACGGTAGTGCCAGCTCCATCCCTCAATTGTTTCTGGGGCTCTGTGGGTCATCTCACAGCCCCAGTTAAAAAATCTGGACTGTCTGATGTTGCAAGAGTATGAGTGGGAGGACTAATAAGATTGTGGTCTTTTATTGGTCCTCCCGTTCATAACCCGTTTGCAGCCGTTTTAAAACAGCAACCAGAAAAAGCTCCAATATATTCATGGAAATGCAGTTTTAATACATACTTATTTATGCCTTTTTTGTACTAATGTAATTTCATTAATGGTTGAATTGTTTTACTGCGGATGCGGGATACTTGCAGAATTTTCATAAAAATCATTTTAGCAGAAATTCAAAAATGATCATGTTACACCATTTTAAAAATAAAGCTAATTATTGTAAAACATTTTGCATAATAATTGTTCATATACTTTTTATTGAATAAATTAAAATGATATTTAGTTTTCTATAAACTTGTGTTATCACGTTGTATAAGATAATGTAAATGCCAGTGAATAAAAACTACAATTTAATATAATTTTGTAAATACAGGTTTTCACATTTTAGATGATAAAATAAAGAACTAAACTAGAATTATGTAAAAATGCTAGATGCCTGATGAGGGCAGCAAAGCATTCATCTTCAGTAAATGCTAACTATCCGTACAGAAATACATAATGCAATGCCAAGTATAGAAGAAGATTTTAATACAAACTAAATTACGATTTGCTTCACTTGCTGTTAGCATAAGAAACCTTAGATTCCTTTTTCTTAAAATGAAAAAATATCAGATTATGATTTGCAGCTAAAACCTATATACCCATCCAATGATGAAATATTTCATCATTATTTATTTTTCCCCTGCATACAAGGCATATATGGGATCATCCCAATAAATGTTTCTTTAATTTATCAAGTGTCAACATATTACACAGTGTTGATATTAAGTGGATCATTAAACAAACACATGACACACAATGGCATGAAACAGATGATCTTATAATTTACAATTACAGATGAAGAAATTATTTTTTTTTTTAGAGACTTCTTCTTCTAGAACCATATCCAGGCAAGCATCTCTCTTTCTTTCAGTTATATAACTGTGTGGTAGCAAGTCCTTCATTAAGTTGCTATCACTGAAATATTTAACAAAAGTTTTTCAGAACACATGAGAAAACACAAATTCTAAAAGGTCTAAAATGTGAGCAATGGAAACATGATCTTTAACTCTGAAGCAATCTTTGAGCTAATGTCAATGTCACATCAATGTCACAGTGCTGATTGCTTCCAGGAGAGAACCACTTGGCTAGGGAACTATGAGAAAATGACCATGACTGGCCAAACTGCTTAGTCCTGAAGTTGATGGGTTGGAGAAGACAGAATCATGAGGGACAAAGCTTAATAAACAGGCAAAGAACTTGTCCAAAGATTGGTAGCTCATCCAAAGATTGGTAAGAGTGAGGCCCTTGTAAAGGATGCATACAGGCCAGGTTTCTTTGTCTTAATTGAAGTCACCTATAAAATTAGAGTTAATATTTATCTATTAGAGTAACTCCATATGCTGAGTCGCACTCATCTCAAGAAGAGTCCAGCTATGCACCTGTAGCACATCCGCCAGGTTTACATGAGGCATACGTAGACCCACATACGCATACACACAACCAGGTCACAAGCACAAGAAATGTTTGTTTAGACAATGAAAAATGCTTTCGATCTTAGGCTGGACAAAATACAGAAGATATAATATTCCTTCTCACGTATGAATGAAAGTTGCAAAAAAATAGTTTTAAAATATCTCCTTAAAATCCTATAATATATGGATGATCAAAAAAAAAGTGTCACGGTCGTCTGAATTTCTTGATCCGATTCGGGACCCTTGGGACTAGCTGGAGCAGGAGTGAAACAGAACTTAGCAGCCTGGATGAACTTCTTGCTCATGTTCTTGCTGATTGTAGAATATAGCAGGGGAATTAGCAGTCTGGAAATGTAGACAGGAACACTGCACTTGTAATGCAGTCAGGAACACTGCACTTGTAATGCAGTCAGGAACACTGCACTTGTAATGCAGTCAGGAACACTGCACTTAGGAATGCAGACAGGAACACTGGAGCCAAGAACTATCCTCTAGAGAGAAGTGTGTTGTTCTGGCAATGAACAGATCACAGCAGCAGGTTTAAATAGGGTGTCCCAAACAACTATTAGCTGATCAGTTCATGTGATCACAGCTGCAGACTTTGGTTGGTCTGGAATGATCACCTGACTGCATCCAAGATGGCCGCGCCCATGCAGCAGAACAAACAGTATGTGTTTGTTTACAAACGGAGGTGTGGAGGATGGGAATGCTGCAGACGGCCAGAAGGGACCCAGGTAGCCGTGATATGACAGCGGCGGATGAGGTAAGTGCGGCTAAGATCCCGATTTGTGACAAAAAGGATGTATCTGCTTCAAAGGTGAATTTGCAATCAGCAAATCAGAAGCAACTAGCTAGAGTTGTCTAACATTATCATCATCCTGTATTTGGCCCAGCCCTCAGGCATCTGCAATTGACAGATTTGAGAGGCATATCTGTGTCTCTGCTGGATCTGCATCTGTTTGCAATGAAGTGAACACTCCCTGACTGTACTCAACCTCCATTAGATGATCCCTCCCCTCCCACATGCTGCATCTCCAGTCAGAAACAGGTGCAAATGTAGATACATGCAACTTCACATATGTGCATATGTGTACAGCTTTTTGTTGCAGACATTTAAAGTACACATATGCAGATTTTTGTAACACAAATGGCCATACATCCAAGTCAGCATTAGACACAATATATATTTATATATATATATATATATATATATATATATATATGTGATCAGCCTCGGCCGGGCTATAGACCGGTAGGCCCGGGCGTGATTAAGCCCCGCCCCCTCCGACATCGGGGCGGAGCTTGCAGGGAGCACCTCTTAGACAGTCGTCTGCGGCGGCAGTGTAAGAAACACACTACAGCGCAGGCGCAGAGAGCCGTGTCTGGGATCTCTGCCCAGACACGGCTCTCTGCGCCTGCGCGGTAGTGTGTTGTGAACTTCAGCAGGGGAGGAGGAGCTGTCAGTACCCGCGGCCACACAGAGGAGCATCGCCATTATGTAAGTTTTATGTTGCCAGCCCATGATTGTTTGCTATCCTTACTGGGGTTTTCTTTTTAAAAAAAAACAAAAAAAACTTTAAGTCCTGTCTGTGTTATTTGTGTGTTTTATGTGACTGGTGTTATAGTTAGTTTTATCTTTTTTTTGTGTTGGAATGAGGCTATAGAGAGATGAAGGAGTGTGGGGGCTAGGACAAGTTGGGGGAGTCAGAGTGCTCCCGGTGAGAGTGTGGAGAACCAAAGAAAGGAAAGTAGAAGAGGATGTCGTAGAGAAGGTGCTGGAGGAAGCAGGGTGATACCAATGGCCAGGTTATAATAAAGTCTGGCTGCGATATTCATTTCTCCCATGATGAGACTTGTGCTCTCATAAATAGTATAGTAGCCTGTTATACACAGATTTTTGGTAGTGACGCAGCAGACACCGCTGAGTCACAAACACCAGTAGTGGAATGGTGTCCGCAATGCTGTAATGCAGTAGGCCCATTATATCAGAATAATGTTTATTGCACTGTGCTTTAAACAGGTGACTGAAAGGAAAATATCTGATGGTAAAAAAGGTTTGCTGCAGCAACAGGAGGGGGCCCTCCCCTGATTTTGGAACTGTTATTGTTTCCATGCATCCTTTTTAGCAGTGTCGGACTGGCCCATCGGACTACTGGTTAAACCACCAAATACCGTACGGCCACACCCCCTTTTACCAGTGGACGGACCCGGCGTCCCCGCTGCTCAATTGCGATCGCAGCTGCGATCATGTGACCCGCCCCTCCCCCTCCCCCTGTCAGCTGATCTTCCCGCTGTATGAAGAAGGGAGAAGGAGCAGAGCCTGCCCTGCAGCAATATCAACATATAGGTAAGTTCAGTATATTTTTTAACCATTTATTCATACTATAGTGTGTGTGTGTGTGTGTGTGTGTGTGTGTATTGTGGTCACTTGCGTGGCATAACATTTGGGGCACTACTGGGTGGCATAACTTTGGGGCATTACTGTGTGGCATAACATTGTTTTGGGGGCACTACTATGTGGTATAGGGGGGCTGCCTATCTATACTAAACTATAGGGGGGCTGACTATACTAAACTATAGTGAGGGGGGCTGCACAGAGAACACTATAGGGAGGGGGTGATGGGACCTTTAATGCTGAGGTGGTTTGGGTCTATAATTGAATGTGGGTGCTGTTGATTTAATGGCAGGGTTGGTTGGCGTTTCTAAATGTACCCATTATTTTTTCCAAATAGGGCCCTCAACATTCCTGGATCCAGACAAGCCGCAACTAAAGAAACCAGCAGCCACAGGTGGTAAAAGTGACAACAACAGGTAGGACAGTCTGTCAAATGTTCTAGTGCAGGCTTGGCTAACTTGTGGTACTCCAGGTGTTGTGAAACTACAAGTCCCAGCATACCCTTACAGCAATAAGCTGCTATATATTGGCAGAGCATGCTGGGGTTTGTAGTTTCACAACACCTGGAGTACCACAGGTTAGCCAAGCCTGGTCTAGTGGGACAATCCTGCTTTTTGGTGACTGTTCTGCCCAATCTAAGAGGCAGGTCAAGACTATATTCTTTATACACACACTGTATGCTTTATATACTACACTAAGGTGCTAGCTGTCCTTCGTGAACTGACCATTCCCCCTCTAGTGTCAGGTCCCGCCTCTATGATGGCTGACCACACCCCCTCTGGTGGACCCCTAGTGTTGCAGTCCCCCAGTGTGCCCTTCATGCCCCAGTCCGACACTGTATATGATGTAATGTGTCAAGTAGAGCTAAATAAACATTTGAACTTTTTTGGCAGATAATCATTTTTTATTTTTATGAACATGGTATTTCAAAGGAAAAGATTATGTTATGGATGGGAAGGGGTGGTGGAAAGAGTTACAAAAAAGGGGGAGGAAAAATCGAGAGGTGGCAATATAGAGAGGGGGGATAGAGGGTTGGGGTGCAAGAAGAGATAAATATAAAAATACCAGGGGATATATTTACTAAACTGCAGGTTTGAAAAAGTGGAGATATTGCCTATTGCAATCAATCAGATTCTAGGGGGTAAATGTATCAAAGTGCGAGTTTGCCAGCTTGTTGAAATCGCGGCAAATCGCGGGTGTTTACCCGCAATTTTTTTTAAAAAAAATGGAAATGTATCAAGCTGCGATTTTGACACTCATGTTCAAAATCGCTGGTCATCTCTGGCGATTTTGAGCGATGTAAACACTCCCGAGTTTAGCTAACTCTCCTGTGTTTGGCAAACTCTCCTGTGTTGTAACAGTGAGATGTAAACACATCACTGTTACACTGACCTGTCATACAGCTGCCGGAGCTCCGGCAGCTGTTAAAATGTTAAAGAACAGATAAAAGTTGAAAAAAAAAAAAGCGTGAGGTCCCCCCGCTATTTATGCTTAACCCTAGTGCTGCCTGACTAGTGCTGGTCCCGTGAAAATCGGGGAAAAATTTTGCGTGGGGTTCCCCCGATTTTCACTTTACCAGCACTAGGCAAACCAGCCAGGGTTGGTGGCACTATAGCAGGGAGACGCGCAGCAGGGGTCCCCCTGCCATAATGACTAACCAACCCTAGACTGTTCAGCGCTGGGCTGGATTCCCTAGGGAGTGGGGTCCGCTGAAAAAAACGAGCGGGCCCCCCCCCTAGAAAGAACCAGCCCAGTGCTGATAGCACTAGGGCTCTTCCTACCACCCCTGGGCTGTGGGTAGTAGGGTAATACGGCGTAAAGTTGTTAAAAAAACAAACTGACACCAATTTTGTTTGTGGAACTACAAGTCCCAGCCAGCCAGGTTGCCAAAAACAGTGTGGCCATGCTGGTGCTTGTATAACTACAAGCACCAGCATACCCACGGCAGCCAGGGCATGTTGGCACTTGGAGAACCACAAGTGCCAAAATGCCCTGACATCCCTGGCTTGCTGGGCCCTGTAGTTCCACAAAGAAAAAAGTTTACAAAGCCACAACACCCTCTTATAAACCACATACATTTAATAAAAATAATAAAACCCACAATAAAGACACTAACCACCCTCTTTTAAACCACAAGTATTTATTAAAATAATAAAACCCAAATACTTACCGATGATGCCTTCTTTCTTGCTCCAATGTCACTTATTATTTGTAAATCCATCTTGCCGGCTTGCCCCAGTCCCAGCCATTGATACCTCCATAAGTGAATCTGTGCCATCAGGAACTCTTCGCCCAGAAGGGGCACATATTTGTACATCCCGAATCTTGAGTCTTGATTGAAGATAAAAATAAAAAAAAGCCAGGAGCCGCCGCAAACACCTCCTACCTAGTAGGAGGTCCGTTCCGCAATGCTCTTACGCTGTTTGCGTAAGAGCTAACTACTATATTATGGTATTTGCCCACGCTAGTGGGGAAATCACATAATACTGTATCTAGCGCTTACGCAATTAACGTAGCGCATTGCACATGCGCTACGCTACTTGCGTAACCTGTAATACAGTAACGTAGCGCATTGCGCATGCGCTATGCTACTTGCGTAAGCTGTAATACAGTAAATACAGCTTACGCAAGTAGCGTAGCGCATGCGCAATGCGCTACGTTACTTGCATAAGCGCTAGATACAGTATTATGTGCTTTCCCCACTAGCGTGGGAAAATACCATAATACAGTAGTTAGCTCTTACGCAAACAGCGTAAAAGCATTGCGGAACGGACCTCCTACTAGGTAGGAGGTGTTTGCGGCGGCTCCTGGCTTTTGTTTATTTTTATCTTCAATCAAGACTCAAGATTCGGGATGTACAAATATGTGCCCCTTCTGGGCGAAGAGTTCCTGATGGCACAGATTCCCTTATGGAGGTATCAATGGCTGGGACTGGGGCAAGCCGGCAAGATGGATTTACAAATAATAAGTGACATTGGAGCAAGAAAGAAGGCATCATCGGTAAGTATTTGGGTTTTATTATTTTAATAAATACTTGTGGTTTAAAAGAGGGTGGTTAGTGTCTTTATTGTGGGTTTTATTATTTTTAATAAATGTATGTGGTTTATAAGAGGGTGTTGTGGCTTTGTAAACTTTTTTCTTTGTGGAACTACTGGACACAGCAAGCCAGGGATGTCAGGGCATGTTGGCACTTGTGGTTCTCCAAGTGCCAACATGCCCTGGCTGCCGTGGGTATGCTGGTGCTTGTAGTTATACAAGCACCAGCATGGCCACACTGTTTTTGGCAACCTGGCTGGCTGGGTCTTGTAGTTCCACAAACAAAATTGGTGTCAGTTTGTTTTTTTAACAACTTTACGCTGTATTACCCTACTACCCACAGCCCAGGGGTGGTAGGAAGAGCCCTAGTGCTATCAGCACTGGGCTGGTTCTTTCTAGGGGGGGGCCGCTCGTTTTTTTCAGCGGACCCCACTCCCTAGGGAATCCAGCCCAGCGCTGAACAGTCTAGGGTTGGTTAGTCATTATGGCAGGGGGACCCCTGCTGCGCGTCTCCCTACTATAGTGCCGCCAACCCTGGCTGGTTTGCCTAGTGCTGGTAAAGTGAAAATCGGGGGAACCCCACGCAAAATTTTTCCCTGATTTTCACGGGACCAGCACTAGTCAGGCAGCACTAGGGTTAAGCATAAATAGTGGGGGGACCTCACGCTTTTTTTTTTTTCAACTTTTATCTGTTCTTTACCATTTTAACACTGCCAGGGCAGTGTAACAGTGATGTGTTTGTACAACACGCTGCTATCAAGCAGCGTGTTGTATTTGGCGTGTTTTGAAGCAAACTCTCCTGAGTTTGCTAACTCGCAGCTTCATACATTTGAGAGCTGTATAGCTGCAGTGGCAAACAGTCGGGAGTTTGATCTCTGGTGATTTTGCAAACAGCGATTTTGACAGAAGCACAACTCTGGCGATTTTGCATGAAATCTCAGCTTCATACATCGGCTAGTTTCAACTCTCCTGAGAAAATCGCTGGAGTTGCAAACTCGCAGCTTGATACATTTACCCCTAGATGTCTTTTTGTAGAATGTACTAAATAAATGCTAACTAGAATCTGATTGATTTCTATAAGCAACATCTTCACTTTTTCAAACCCGCAATTTAGTAAATATACCCCCAGATGTGATTAAAAAGCCATAGGATGAAGTTTAATTGTAGAAAAAAGTTAAAGTGAACATTCCGTGGTTCCCAGATCTCACAGAATGAATGTGAGTAGCTCTTGTATGAAAGAGAGGGGGGCAATTTCCAGTCATCTTCCAGTTGATAGGTAGCTACAAAGTAAGTTTATTTTGGTGCTGAGTTGCTGTGGGAACAGGGAGTGGAGTTTAAAATTATTTGGGAGAAGAGGGATGTCAATTTGAGTGATTAGTTGAATAAGAGATTTTAATTGGCATCCAAGAAAACAATTTTTTTGGATATTCCCAATAAATTTGTAAAAGAGAACCAGCGTATAAAATATCTCTGTCTGATGAGGAAAAAAGCATTTATATTGTTTAGTCAGCACATGGTTGGAAATTAAGTCCTACAGCATAAGGTTTCAAAAGTAGTTACTGGTGATAAAGTGAAATGAGCAATTGAGTAGACAACTTATGCAGTAAAAGTTAAAATCATCTTGAGGCATACAAAATTCTGCTGACACTGATGTATCCTTTTCCGATGAAACTCCTGAAATCATGTAAGTTATGAATTAGGCTAGGTACACACTACAGACATTTCCTCCAGATGTGTTATTCATAACGATTTTACCAACGACTGATGAAAGAAAAAAGTCCTGATCAGCATCCCGATGCATGTGTGCACACTATACACATTTACCTTCAGATATGTGCTAATCATCTGTCCTAACCATCGGCTGAAAAGATCATGACTATGCAAACTCTATGGAGATCCTGATCATGAGTGCATACACACTGCAAAATTACACTTTGTGCTCACAATTTAAATGCTCAATTTCTTTAGCTGTCCTAATATAGATGCAATTCTAGGAGTATTTATTATTTGTCCTTTATGTTTTGTTTCTAACTATTGGAGGAATAAGAATATATGTCTGTAGAAGAAAGAGAGAAGGGAGCCTTAAAATGCTGTGAAAAATTGCAAATGAATGTGGTAACCAAGGCTGACACTAAATTCACCTGATCGGTGATGAGCCTTGTTCCTCACCAAAGAGTGTGAGCTACCTAACAGTGATTCTGCCACATTGGAATATAAGAAGGCACCATTGCACACCAGCGACTGGGAGTACATTTATTAAACTGTGGGTTTAAAAAAGTGGAGATCACGCTAACTAGAAGCAATCAGGTTGTAGTTAGCATTTATTTAGTACATTTTACAAAATGACAGCTAGAATCTGATTAGTTGCTAGGCAATATCTCCACTTTTTCAAACCCGCAGTTTAGTAAATATATCCCTTTTATATTTGGCTCTCCCCTTGGACTTTCACCCCGATCCTCTATACCCCCACTCGGTATTGCCACCTCTCTTTTAACTCCTCACCCTTTATTGTATCTATTTCCACCATTCCTTCTCATCCATAACATAATCTTTTTCTTTCAAACACCATTTTTGTAAAAATCAAAAATGATTATCTGCCAAAAAAGTTCAAAGTGTTTATGTAGCTCACTAATGCATTTCCCAGATTGGCTGGATAGAAAAAAACCTATGAGAGAAAGTCAATAAACCTGCCTGTCAACTTAACAGATAGCTTAACATAGAAAATTCAGAATTTGCAGATTTAGGAACCAACACTCCTGTTCTACCATTTGGGTTCTCTTCTGATCCACGCTGCACATATGCTACCTGCAACAACACATGCAGCCTCACTGAGGCAAAGTTGGGACAAACAGTATGAAATGGGCAGTAGGGGGTCAGGATAAAGAGGATTGCGACCAAATACGGGAGCAAGTCCCAAGAGAGTTAAGTATCCTCATACTATACCATTTAAGCGCGCCAAGGAAAGTAAAAAACCTGGATACAGTTTTCTGATACCAATGAATGAGGTTATGCCCATTAGGACTATTTTAGGGCCCAATCCTTGTGCAAATGACCCCATCCAACAAGCTATAATCCCCTACATGATGCACAACCTGCTCAGTTATATGTGATAAATGTTCTGACCCTAAAAGAAACCCTGAAGCCTTTAAAGATTATTTAGAATTAGTGATACACTGCTACAACACCACATATCAGCGTAAACTACAACTACTATTTGCAATCCTAAAACAACATTAGTTTAGCAGGGTAATAGTAGTACTCCATTGGTATCATGCAGAATATAATAAATGGGAACACCTCATAACACAAATCCCAATCCTCTACTCTGCAATGGTAGATTGAGATTGGAAGATTATATCTAATATTAAACAAGAAACAAAGATGAACATTGAGGAATATCATAATCCCCTCAAATAGACTATAAAAAAAGCATTGTATATTCTGCATTCACCAACGAAGCCATAAAGCTTGTCATTGTCAGTACATTTGTGGATAGACTCCAGTCCAATTTACAGAAAAAACTAAACACCAGTAACATAACGTGGGAATCTAAATCCTTGGCAGACAGTTACAGTAGCTAAACATGAAAAGCTTTTTGTGGAAACTGAAACAAAACAGACTATTTTCCGTAACATTTTTTATTGAACTCACAGTATAAATACAAAAGAAGAAAACATCCACATATTAACATTTATACATTTAAACTATTAAACTGTGGTGTGTTTCTTTATTTCTTTCCCTTTGTTTCTTCAAATTACACAATTATAAAACTCATTTTCCATAGAGGACATATAAACCTATAAAATAACAGCCCTCCAACATGATAGATATATAGATACCTATCAATGCAACATATCAGTGTTAGATATCGATATTAATATCAATAGGGGGATCTTCCATAAAAATCCTAGTCTCACACCATTTTGTAGATTGAAAACATTTATGAATTTGAAGTTTACTATCGGGTGGTAATAAGTTTATATAACCTTCCCATGGATCAAATCATTTCTCCAGCTGCTTCTCCTTATAAATAGAGGATTATATCCCTTCCATCCTAAATACATGAGCCATCCTATCTTTAAATATTGCTAAATATGGAGATTGAGAATATAGCCAGGATTATAAAATGCATTTCTTCGCCACTGCTGAGATAATGAGGATCATCTTCTTACTACCTTCAGTATATTTAAGAGAATTATCTAAAATCTATAACACCGCCCAATCAGGAAATAACATGATAAAATTAACTAATTCTTTCATAGCATATGTCTTAACTTGAACCCAAAATCGCTTAATATATATACAATTCCATAAACAATGATACAATGACACATCTGGTTGATGACATTTTGGACAGTTAGAGACATTACCAATACCTGCTTTATAAGATATAGGTGACAAATAGCCCCTATAAAAGAGTTTAAAGTACATTTACCTGTACATACTTGTGTTTAAAGTGTGATTAGAATATAGAAATGTTGAATAAAAGAAATGTGTATATGTGAAAAGTGTACCTGCCTGTCTGTTTTTCAGAAGAATAGTGAAGACTGTGTATAATTTTTAAAAAATTTGATGACGTTTTTTTTATAGTAATTCTAGTGTTTATCAGGGCAGTATCCAGAGGGTTAACCCAATCCTCTAATGCAAGTTTAGCCACCACAGATGCAACATAGTATTGTGTTTGAAACACTGCTAATGAAGGAGCTCTAATAAAATCATATTTAGAACATATTTTCGAAAAAGACAACATATTATTGCGCACTGAATTGGTAAAGTCTCTTTCTTCTACTCTCTTCTTATCTTCCTACTCTACCTCCTGTCCTCTTGATCCCATTCCCTTAGAAATTGGTATGTCACTGTCTCCTGTGTTAATTCCCCCTCTAACTAAAATCTGTACTCTATCTCTTTCTACTGGTATTTTTCCATCACTATTCAAGCATGCAGTGCTTACTCCCATTTTAAAAAAACAAAATTCTGACCCAAACTCTCTCGCAAATTACCGTCCCATCTCTCAGCTCCCATGCCCCTCCAAGCTTCTCGAGAGAATTGCCTACACTCGCCTCACACACTTTTACAGCAAACAACCTATTGGATCTTCTTCAGTCAGGCTTTCGCTCTCAACACTCCACAGAGACTGCACTGACCAAGGTTGTCAAAGATTTGATCACAGCAAAAATTAATAACCATTACTCTTTTCTAATTCTCCTGGATCTCTCTGCTGCATTTAACACTGTTGACCACTCTCTCCTCATACAAACGCTACAATCCCTAGGTCTTGAAGGCACTGTCCTATCCTGGTTGTCATCCTACCTATCTAATCGCTCTTTCAGTGTTAATTTCTCTGGATCCACCTCTGCTCCGCTTCCTTTATCAGTTGGAGTACCACAAGGCTCAGTCTTAGGTCCTCTGCTATTCTCTATCTACACCATTTCTCTTGGAAAACTAATAAGCTCCTTTGGATTTCAGTATCATCTCTATGCGGATGATACACAAATCTACCTATCCTCTCCTGATCTTTCACCATCTGTGCTGTCTCGCGTTACTGACTGTCTTCCTGCCATTTCATCTTGGATGTCTTCTCGCCAACTCAAACTCAATCTTTCAAAAACTGAATTAATAATATTTCCACCCAAAAACAGAAGCTTCCTGCCTGACATTTCTATTTATATTGATAACATGACCATAAATCCCACCCCACAAGCTTGTTGCCTAGATGTAATCCTTGATTCACAACTGTTGTTCTCCATATTGCATCACATGACAGACTGCCTTCCCTTGCTTACTGAAAACTACTGCCATTCCCTGAAATAGGGAGACTTTTCCTATATCAGAAGGCTCATCAGAGACGCAACACTAGTCCTACGATGGTATGAAATATTCCAGTTTCAATAGAGTGCTCCTTCAGCTCCAAAGGTCGAAGGTAAAGATACCTGGATCTATGCATTGCATTGTAAGAAGGTTCAAATGACACACAAAAGACAAAAGCGAGGTTGCACAGAGTCATCATACACAAAATGCTCATCCCTTAGTTTAAGTACTGACCCTAAAAGTTTCAGGGCCACAATACAACCCTAGTACTGACACCTTGTAAGTCACAAAGAAGTAAAATTATCAACGTGTGAAGATGCCTTATGGTATGATACATACGATCCAGAGTGGATAGATTGAAATTACAATCACCTACATGTCACAATACTTAATTTAACTAATCAAATGAATTGTTAAGTATGCTCTCACAACTCTGGATCTACCGACAAGACCCCTTTGTCCACATAACTTGTAAAGACATTTTTTTTTAAAAGATTTTATTTTTGCAGAGGTCAATGATAAACATAATTCAAAGACATAGCGAGTAAAAAGCGACTTATGGACACCCAGGTTATGTAACAGAGTGATTTTGAAAGAAAAGTCTGCATAGACAGATATGAGTGTGCGCAAATAACATAATGAGCGTATGCCTGAAGAACTGAAACGTATAAGCATTGAACTAAGTGTACCAAAAGAAGAGAAGAGAAGTATTAGAAGCTAGAAGCCACAAGAGAGAGAAAACAGAGAAACAGGGTAAAAGATCAAGAGAAGAAGAAAGGGAAAAAATTGGTGTGTAGGGGGTCGGGGAAAGGTTCCAGATGGGGCTCTGTAGAAAAATCAAGTGAAGAAGAGACTATGTGCCTAAACATCTTCACTTGGTGGTTGGTGGCAGACGGAATCCCAAACGGAAGGAGGAAGTACCTGGGGGAGAAGGGGATGTCAATTTGTAATAATCGTGAAGCAAAGTTCCTAAGTTCCAGCTAGAATGTGGCAAGCTTAGGGCAATGCCACCATATATAGGAAGGAAACCTCCATCACACAACCTCTCCAGCAACCTCGAAACAAGAGTTTATATGCATTTTCTTTTAATTTTACACAGATTGATCTGGAGGCTGTATTAGTTCTTATTTCCTCCCATTCTTCTTTATCTAGGGGTCCTCCCATGTCCTCCTCCCACACTTGCTCATGTGAGTCTTGGTCGTCCATTTCAGGACTTCTTAGCTCCCAAAACAGAAGGGATATAAGCCTTTAGTAGAGGACCTATGAAGGTAGTGCGATTCAAAAAAGGTCAATGGTCTAGTACCTAAATTTAATTTATTAGCAGAATGAAAGTTACTTAATTGTAGGTATTTGAAAGAAGTATGTGTTGGGAATATTAAAGTTTCTTTTTAGGTCATCCAAAAAGGGCAAGGAGAGGTTCCTGTAGATGTCATTAAGGTAACGGACACATTTCCGTTTCCAAAGTTCAAAAAATGACAATATACAGTCTGGTGGAAAATTAGGGTTGTGAAAAATCTAAATGATTAGGCTAGGAGCAGGGGCTAGTTTAAATCTTGTGTTCTCTCAGTTCCAAAGGGATAGTGAGTGATCCACAACCGGGTGATGTGCGCAGAGTGCAGGCGGCTAGTACATGGGAGCCACAGGAGAGAGGAGATACCCAGGCTTTCAGTTTCAATCGAGATCCAAATTCTGGAGGGGCCAGGAGTGTTACATAAATCACATTGGGCAAGTTGTACCGCTAAGAAATAATGTTTGAAATTGGAAACCCCTAAGCCTCCACCCCGCACCGATCTCTGTAGAATGAAGAGCTGAATTCTGGGGCGTTTCTTGCCCCATACGAATTGTGATGTGTAGTGTTGCAAAAATGTTAAAACATATGGAGGGATACATATAGACAAGGCTTGAAAAAGATAAAGAAATCTGGGTAAAATGTTAATTTTAATCGCGTTTATGCGTCCTATCCAGGAGATGAAGTGTTGGTTCCAGGTTTCAAGATCCGATTTGACTTGGGATAGTAGTTTAGGATAATTAGCTTGAAAAAGCTGGCTGTATTGGTTAGTGATGTGGATGCCTAAATATTTAATCTTTTTATGATGCCATTTGAAGGGGAATTGTTGGATGAGGGTTGATCTAATTTTGTCCGTCAGATAAAAGTCAAGAGTTTCTGTCTTTTGAGGAATTATTTTGTATCCTGAAATACGACAATAAGTGTTAATATCTGCGAGAAGGGGGGGCAAGGAAGCAGGAGGTTCTGAAAGAGTCAGGAGGACATTGTCAGCGTATAAGGTGATTTTATGCTCGGATTTTCCTACTTTAATTCCATGGATAGCATTATTGGAACAAATTTTTGGGGCTAATGGCTCAAATAAAATTGCAAAAAATTAAGGGTGAGAGAGGACAGCATTATCGTGTCCAATTAGAAATTGAGAATGGAAAATAAACTATTCCATTGCCCACTACCAGTACTCTAGGTGATCAATATAAAGCTAATAGACCAATTAAAAATTTACCAGCAAAGCCCATTGACCTCAAGGCTCTAGACATGAAGTTCCAGGAAATGCGATCAAATGTTTTTTCAGCGTCAAGCACCATGTTCAATGATGGCTGTTTACCAGAGTAGAGTGCACAAGGTCAACAGACTGCCTGGTGATGTCTAAGGCCTGATGGCCCAGTATAAACCCGACCTGGGAGAGGAGAAGTGTGTTCAATCGACTGGCTACAATTTTGGCATAAATCTTAAGGTCTATGTTTAGTAATGAGATAGGTCTATAATTGGAGCAGGATGTAGGATCTCTATCTGGTTTGGGTATGACAACGATGGTGGCCAGGGCTGTCTCCTCATCAACCGAGGAGTCGGCCAGAATTTTACTAAACAAGTTTGTCGTGTGAAAGGTGAGGACCTTGACAATTTTTTTGTTATATTGGAGAGTAAGATCATCAGGGCCTGGAGTGGAGGATGACTTCAGCGATTTAATTGCTGATATTGTCTCTGTCTGTGTAATGTATGCATTCAAGAAGGTGCGATCATTGTTTGAAAGGCGTAACGGGAGAAAGGATAAAAATTATGAGGTCTCCTCATCAAGAGAATTGGGAGAGGCTGGAGTGTCAGGTAGATTATACAATGCTTTATAATAATCATGGAATATTTGGGGGGTCTATGCATCAATGTTATGCAGGGCCATAACATTGATGAACCGCTCAAATGCATCATGCCAGGGATATTCTGGTAGCCCCGTAAAGTGACCCCTGTGGTACGATTAGATTTTCCTCTTTACTTGCATCCTAGTGCTGTCTGTGAAATGAGGAAGTGCTGTGTGCATGCACACAGAACTTCCACTGTAATGGATTCGGCAAAGCCAAAGAGGCTTCAGCAGAATCCCATAGGAAAAGAAAGGTAACGATGATGACTTTACTTTTCTGTGCAAAGCAAAGCTTCCTAAAGCTTCATGCATTGCAAAATATCGCAGTCCCATAGTAGTCTATGGAAACTGTGATGCTGCACGATATTTGCCTAAAAGAAGGAGATTTCTGTGAAATCTCCTCCTTTAGGCAGTTACTGCATAGCAACTAAACTTAAAACATGTGGAAACAGCTGATTTAAGTGATTGATCAGCTTGATGCATAGACCCCCTAATATGAATTGCACAAAGATTTCCTGTAAAATCTCAGACAGCATAGGACAATGTTGTGATGCAGGACATGTAGTAGGGTTTGGAGCCCTGTATATTTTACCTAGGAGATCATATTTTTTATTTTATATGTGCCAAAAGATATAATTTCTGATTATTATAAGAGGCAAATGGATCTAGTAAATGGGCATAGTAATTCCAGTCAAAGCAGTGAGAGACACTCATCCTGGTCTACCTAGGTATACCCCACACAAAGCAAAAAGACAACTTGCCTATAAGAATACAAGGGAACAGTTGTTTTAATTTCTTATTTCCCCAAAAGAGGTGAATTTGTTGTCAGATAGACTTCAAGAATTTTGAGAAAACTCAAAATAAATAATACTCCAGATTAATTTACTGAACTCAGATCAGTAAAGTTGCCATATGCAATCAGGAAGTATTAGATCTTCTGCTAGCTGTCAGAGGAGATGTGTGTATTATGAGGTCAGGAATATTCTAGGTATTTTTCAGACATTCATGACTGTACAGAGACATATAGATGAGATCAATAAACTCCAACAGCAAATGAGAGATATACCTGGAAAATGGTGGGATCTATTTGAATGGTTAACAAAAGGATTGTCCTGCATGATTATGGGGGGTATTCAATTGTTCGTCCGGACCGCCTAAAAACTCGCGCTCTAAAACTATTACCGTTAATACGGTAATATTGCGCAAGCTGAAATTCAGCGAGTAATTACCGTATTAACGGTAATAGTTTTAGAGCACGAGTTTTTCGGTGGTCCGGACGAACAATTGAATACCCCCCTATATGTGTCATGCAGTATGCAACATTGTTTCTGATATTTATGGTAATAGTTTGCTAGCTTTCAAATGTATCCCACGTATGTCAGACCCGGTGCAAGAAAAAGGTTTAAGTAATTTCCCAGTTATCTAGATGAAAATATCAACCTGTGATGTCAAAAGCTACATACCTAAACCCTAATATTTAGACATTTTACATTTTATACATACATGGACAGACAGTCCCTAGTCCCATGTGTTGAGCATGGGCAAACAAGCCCTGTCCTTTCCACAAGCACAGTCCAAAAAACTTCTCTTTTTAATTTTTTCTTACCCTTACTAGCTTTAATAGCATTTATTAATTATTGTAACAGGTCGGAAGTTTGATATAATATCAAAGCAGGACTGATGAAGTGAAATGAGCAATTGAGGAGTCAACTTAAGCAATAAGTGTTAAAATCATCTCAAGGCAAACAGCATGTTGCTGACAATGATGTATCTTTTTCAAAACTCTTTTCCTTCGTTATCCTTCTTGGTTGTCACATCATTTAGGGGAGTGTTTCAATGTAAAGTTGGACACAGGTTACCACATCTGTATAAAAAGAAAGTATTACTGAATGTTTGATTGTTTGCTGTGAACACATTTCATAACTTGCTTCGAGAATAAAGACTTTGTGTCATCTCTAACAGTGGTTTATTTGCCTTGATTGGGAAAAAAATAGGCAATTGTATATATTGATACAATGCAATTTAGCAGGATTTGTTAGGTTTTCCTATATATCTGAGAAGGGAGGGAAGACTTGATGAGAAGCCAGGTCATTTAAAAATACAACTCTGTAATTTATCCAGGACTGAAAAGGCACTAGTTGTTTCCCAGTGAAAACCAGGGTAGCCCCATATTGTAGATAGCCAAGCTGGAGTTGGAGTTACAGCTTAAAATGTATTAAAAAGGTATGTAAAATTTATAAAATAGGTAGTGAGAATGATATAATGTGGTTATTTTTAATGGAGTGTAGTTGTTAGTGCTTTCAAAGTGAAAAGAGAGTTGACAAATATAGTAGAAATGCATTATTATTATTATTATTATTATTATTATTATTATTATTATTATTATTATTTTTATTGTAGACTTGTATGGTGCCACAGT
This sequence comes from Mixophyes fleayi, assembly GCF_038048845.1. NCBI lineage: Eukaryota > Metazoa > Chordata > Amphibia > Anura > Limnodynastidae > Mixophyes > Mixophyes fleayi. The sequence goes on along the minus strand of NC_134403.1, from coordinate 118,323,576 downwards.
GCTCTGCAGCCCTGTGTAGTAGGGAAAACAGTACATACATAAAAAAATGACATACAAGGCAGACAAAATAAATGCAGAAACGAAAATATAGGGTAGTGAGGTCCCAGTTCATGCTTATATTATAAGTGGAAGATGGCACAGCTGAAACAAGAGGACCGAGTGTGGTTCATAGTGGAGATTGAGACAGTTGTGAGGGTGCATTAGTGTGAGTAGCATTAGTAGCATTTTAAATTAATGCTTTCTGTCGACATTACAACATGTTGACAGTCACAATGTCGACATTTTAACAGTGGTGACATAATGAACTTGTTGAGGACATTCTGATTGTCGATAGCATGGTGTCAACAATTTGAATATCAACATTTTCATTGTCACCATTTTGTTCCCAACTCACTAGGCGAAGGTTAATTTTCATGTTTGGAGCTAACCGTTATTCTTAAGATAAAAACTTTCGAGCCACTTACTCCTGGTGGCAACCTGGATAATATTGATGTGGACAGTAAAATTGTGGGCTTCCCATCACAATGCAGGTGATGTGTCTACCAGTAAATTAAATTTGAAGAATAATTTAATAGCACTACTTCCTGAGTAATAGATGGTTTAAAAGAAGGGATTCATGAAGATGCAAACAAAACATTAAACAGGGAATATACCACAGATTTTCAGGCCACAAAAGGGGGGATAAACCCTACTTTAGTGATGTTTTGGTTTAGGGTTAATTCCACAAATAGCATATCAATAAGACAGTAAATAGATATGGGAATGAATAATGAGTATATTCGCTGGTTGTAGAATTTAGGACTTGAAGATATCATGTAAATATATAGTTTAATTAATGAAGCAAGCTTCTTGGCACCTATAGAGGTAGATTGAGAGAGGGAGAAGAGGTTTGGTTTGGAGTTTATTGTAGTACTCTGCATATATTTTGTCCTGATAGACAGTGCTCAAGCACACTGGTTTTGGCTGTATTTAGAAAATAGCCAGGTGATAACACAACCTCTGAGGTAATACTGGAAAGGGTCACAATCAAAAAACAATGCATGAATATAACAAAGTCTATGAGATAATGCTGATGCAGATCTCACAGTATTAAAGGCAATACAGAAATATAACAGACTCTCTTAGGCAATGCTATTACAGTTTTTCACAGTCTTTAAGGCAAAACGGGAATATAACACAGAGTCTCTGAGGCAATGCTGGAGCACATTTTCACAGCCTAAGACAAAGCAGGAATATAAGAGAGTCCAGCGATCACTGTGAAGCCCCACAGAGTGAGAAAATGATAATCACTGCAATCTGTCTAGGGATACTTTGAAGAGCTATATGAATAGCATACAGATTCAATGCCAGATATCAAGAGCCAGAAGACAAATGAAAGCAGTGCCAGGACCCAGCAGACTATAAGATGCAAAGTCAGGTAAAAGGAACCAGGAGACATATGAATGCAGAGCAGGAACTACTGTTGTAAAGTCAGAAACACAGAGCACAGATTCAGAAATCATGAGGCTAACGTGCAGATCACCTTGCATCCTCCCATTAATTCCTATTAAACACACTGCCCATAAATGAAAACTATTCCAATATGGAACTATTTAAAATCAGATACCTGATTAATTGTCTAACTACCTGTGTTGCTTATAATTTATACTGCTCCTGTTGCACACAATAGGTGGACTGACCTTAAAAGAGGATGTATGAGCATCAGAGGCATATTAAATAACAAATCAACACACATGCCATTACAGACATTTTGCATCACAATTCAGATCCCCAATGAATGAAATTCCATGGAATGGAAACAGTAGGTTTTGATTTTAGAGGAGACAGATCATTGCTGCAGAAAAGGGAAATCATTTGGATTTCCAATTAAACACACTTACTCCCAGTATGTTCTATGACAATATTGATTTCAATGTATTCCTCAAATGATATTTATCAAAATCAGTATTTTACTATGTCATATATATTATTACCAACATCCCCACACATAAGTCTTTGCATAGTTTAACTATTTGGGAGACTGTCAGTATTATAGGGCTGGAGCAAATCCACAGAACAATTGCAGCAGAAAAAAAAGGAGCTAGATTTGCTGACAGCCCTGAGGTATTGAAATAGGAAAACAGGTGGGAAAGGAGTCACTGAATAATACAATGCAATGACTCCAAATGCCAGGTGAAGCTCTAACTGTAGAAGGTATTCATAAATATATCTTGGTTAATATACTGGTTACTGTGTTCCAATAACTATTTCAATCCATTAAGGATTTACAGATAAGCTATTTTGCATCATAAACAAATATGCATAATTACACTTGTTTTTTCAATCTGTGACTAAATATACTACGTTATTTTAGATATTCCTCTTTTATGTTTCTATGTTGTAGATGAGTTTAACTGACTAAAGAATAACCAAGAGTAGCTGCATCTGAGCATTAATTTATATCTAAAATTATTCACTCCTAAAGCTTCTAACATGTGTGCTACCAATTACTATAAGGAAAAAAAAAATGTAGAAACCGATGTGGGATCATTGCAACTTTTCTTTTAGAACTCTGCAGAGAACAGCAGATCAACTTAAATTTGAAATGAAAGAAAAAAGATTGTTCATCGTGTACTAATAAAATACACCATATATATATATATAGAACAGCATTTTTCCAAACTGGATTTTTCAGAACCCAAAGGTTCCTACAAGGGGTGTCAGGGGTTATGTGAGATGAAAATGTTCATAGGCGAATAAATGTATGTGGTCCTAAATTTTTATGTAGAAATTAAGATTTGTGTGGCACTAATTATTTTGCCACTGAAAGTTTACTGACAATCTATTGCTGCTTCACTCAAGAAAATTTTGTTATATTGTCTGCTGCTATATTATATTTTCTGTCCTTTTATTCTATTCTATTATAGTATTTCTTTTATAGTGTTATCTATTATAAAGATCATACCATCACTGATAACTCATCACCAAACTGTCACACCTGAGGATCTGTCTGTACCCAGACTGGGTGGTGTCTCTGGAGTTGGACTGGTGACTTCGTGGACAAAGCTGGGTGGCCTGATAATGTTAGTCTGCATGTAGTTAAAGGACTGGTGCGTATGGTGATTACACTGGCAGAGGAGAGCAAACAGGAACTGGATTGCTTGACCGCACTGGAACCAGAATGCACTAACCAGAATGCTGGGAGAGGATTGCTGTAACCAGACTGGAACCGGAATACTGGAACCAGAATGCTGGAAGTGGATTGCTTGAACCATAATACTAAAAACAGAATGCTGGAAGTAGATCACTGTAACCAGAATTCTGTAACCAGACTGGAACTGAACAAGAATGCAGTAACTGGAATGGAACTAGACTGGAGCCAGAATGCAGACTGCACTGTGATAGCAAGACAGACTGCTGAGAACCAGTTTGGCATCTGAAATACAACATTGCACTGGCAACTGGTAAGGGCTCCAGGAAGTCCTTTTATATTAATAGTTGTTTCCTGATTGCAGACTGTGGTCAGTTGGGCTAAAGCAGCACTCTGAGTTGCTGGGATGGATCAGGTGACTAAGTCCAAGATGGCAGCTCTCATGAACGGGTTTTTGAGGGAAACCTGGAATGGAGTGGAATGGAATGGAGGCTGTTATCACCTGATTGACTGAGAGGAATCATGTGACTAAATCCAAGATGGCTGCACCCATACTCTGATTCTGGAGGGATCTCTGGAGTGGAGACAGACTGGACAGCATCTTACAGAGAGGTCTGAAACCAGCAGAGCCTGAGGACCACAGGGACAAATTGGAAAGGCAGCGAAGAGGTAAGCGACAGGACCTGAGAGCCTGGTGTGTGACACAAACACTGCATGTAAGGTTCTACAACTAGTTGAGCTTTGATTTCTCTACCTTTCAACAGAAGCAGGTGACAATACCTCACAATGGACATAAAAGACAAATTAATGCTGATATTTTAATTTATATTTTAATTATTTTATTTGACCTACTTCTCAAATATATATGCAGAAACTTGTACCACTAGTTTTGGAGGGAGGTGTGAGGTGAATTGAGTACATAAAGTAAATAAGACAGAGCTTATCTAGCTTAGGTATGTTGAACATTACTAAGGAGTTTTTATGGGAAGCCCAAGGTAGGGTACTCAGGAGAAAATAAGGGACACAGCGCTTAACACAGTGTTAAAAAAAGGACAGGTGGGGGGTCTGATAAAGATTTGTAGAGGTTTCCTCCAGAGCATAAGATCTTATTGCAAAAGTAACCAGCCTGTTTATAAAATCCTCAATTAACAAAGGAGAGTACTGATGCTCAAAGTTGTATTATACACCAGAAATACTAACTCCTCAATATGGGGTTATGTACAGCCAAACCTTGGTACATTCACAAACTAAGCTCTAATATGTAGCTCCAAAGTTGCATATGTGCATATACCAACTATAAAATAAAGACTGAGTGGGATAGATGTGGGGACTATCTTTTGTGCTACATAGCTGCTCAGACCTTCAGTTGCATAGACTGCATGTGTGTATTCCAGTGAATACACAAATCTGTGAATTAGCAGAGTGATAGCAATCTCACTCATTGATAGTGCTGAATCTGCAGCTACCCACAGAATGTGATGGTATACCATGTCTGTATTGCACAAGGAACACATACAATAAGGCTTCTGCCTTAATCACCATAATTTCATTGCTTTTTGACTGGAAGAGGTTCAATCGTTTTCTTAAATTTTAGTTTGTTTAAGTATAGAAATTCTTAATAGGGCATGCTAAACTGCAACTTTTTTGTCTAAGGAATTTCATAGCTTTTTGGAAAGTGAATATATTGCGAATTTTAAACTTAGAAATATAGAATTGGACAATTAACGAGCCACCTACCAACTTTCTATTACATCACCACGTGCCCACCAACATCTCTCATTTGCAACCCAGTGCCCACAAGCCTCTCTCACATCCCCCTGCACGACAGCTTTTCTATCACATGCCCCCCTGCCCATAGCATATTACATGAGCTTCCCACCACCCACCAGGTTCTCTCACATGACATCTACTGAGAACCAACTTTTCTTAGATGACACCCATTGAACACCAACTTTTCTTTTACACTACACCCAGGGGCGGACTGGCCATAGGCACTACCGGGAATTTTACCGGTAGGCCGATGACCTGAGGCCGCCCCTGTGCCGCCTGACATTTTTTTTTTTAAACAAGGAAGATGGCTGGCCCCTTTTCCCGGGACCAGTCACCTTCCCTCTAGTGGCCACGGATCTGTCCCTCCCTCCCCATCTGCATGGCCTAAGTATCACATGGGACGTGCACCATGTGACAGGTGCCGTCCCATGTGAGCAGAGCAGAAAGCACGGCTGGAAGCGGATGACAGGTAAGTGTGAAGTGGGGGGCGCTGATAACAGGAGTGTGTGTGAAGAAGGGGGGGCTGATGTCAGTACAGTGTGTGTGAAGAAGGGGGGGCTGATGTCAGTACAGTGTGTGTGAAGAAGGGGGGGGCTGATGTCAGTACAGTGTGTGTGAAGAAGGGGGGGGCTGATGTCAGTACAGTGTGTGTGAAGAAGGGGGGGCTGATATCAGTACAGTGTGTGTGAAGAAGAAGGGGGCTGATGTCAGTACAGTGTTTGTGAATAAGGGGGGGCTGATGTCAGTACAGTGTGTGTGAAGGGGGGGCTGATGTCAGTACAGTGTGTGTGAAGGGGGGGCTGATGTCAGTACAGTGTGTGTGAAGGGGGGGCTGATGTCAGTACAGTGTGTGTGAAGGGGGGGCTGATGTCAGTACAGTGTGTGTGAAGGGGGGGCTGATGTCAGTACAGTGTGTGTGAAGGGGGGGGCTGATGTCAGTACAGTGTGTGTGAAGAAGGGGGGGGGCTGATGTCAGTACAGTGTGTGTGAGGAAGGGGGGGCTGATGTCAGTACAGTGTGTGTGAAGAAGGGAGGGGGGGCTGATGTCAGTACAGTGTGTGTGAAGAAGGGGGGGGCTAATGTCAGTACAGTGTGTGTGTGAAGGGGGGGCTAATATCAGTACAGTGTGTGTGAAGAAGGGGAGGCTGATGTCAGTACAGTGTGTGTGAAGGGGGGCTGATGTCAGTACAGTGTGTGAAGAAGGGGGGGGCTGATGTCAGTACAGTGTGTGTGAAGAAGGGGGGGGGCTGATGTCAGTACAGTGTGTGTGAAGGGGGGGCTGATGTCAGTACAGTGTGTGTGAAGGGGGGGCCGATGTCGGTGTTTTGTCTGTGTGTGTGTGTGTGTGAAGGGGGAAATAATGGAAGTACTGTGCATGTGAAGGGGGGGCTGATGTCAGTGTTTTATGTGTGTGTGTGAAGGGGGAAATAATGGAAGTACTGTGTATGTGAAGGGGGGGCTGATGTCAGTGTTGTGTGTGTGTGTGTAGGGGGGCTGATGTCAGTGCTGTGTATGATGACAAGGGGGCGTGTGGCAATGTAATGTGGGTGTGAGGTAGGTGGTGGCTAAAAGGTGCTATTTTGTTTGTGGGGTGATGGGGTAATGTAATTTAATAGTGGGGCCTATTAATTTAAAATGGGGTGGTTTGGGGGCTATTAATTGAATGTGGGGGTGAGTTTGGGGACAATGAGGTCTATTTATTAAATTTGAATATGAATTATTTAATGCCAGGATAGTTGTGAGAAATGGTTATATTTATTAAATGTAAATGCTATTAATTTATTGCTGGGGCTCTTGGAGGGAGGTTTATTTATTCAATGTGAATGCTAGTATTTTAATGTTAGGGCTGGAGGGAGGCCTTATCATTATATGTGAGTTATTTTGATTGAACACCAGAGCTCCTTAGAGTTTTCTAAATTTCATGTACCCATTTTCTTTTCTAGATGGGGCCCCCAGCATTTCAGGATCCAGACAATCGGCAAACTGAGCAAGAGACACCAGAAAACACAGGTAGGGAAAGCAGCAAGAACAGGTAAGAGAGAGCAGGACAGTCTGCCAACTGTATTTTTCTATATTGGCAGTTCCTTTGCACCCTGTTATTAAATAAACACAAATATGTACAGTCATGGCCAAATGTTTTGAGAATGACACAAGTATTGGTTTTCACAAAGTTTTAGACCTTTTTGTCAGATATTGCTATGGTATACTGAAGTAAAATTACAAGCATTTCACAAGTGTCAATGGCTTTTATTGACCATGTCATTAACTTTATGCAAAGAGTCAATATTTGCAGTGTTGACCCTTCTTTTTGAAGACCTCTGCAATTTGCCCTGGCATGCTGTCAATCAACTTCTGCGCCACATACTGACTGACAGCCGCCCATTCTTACCTAATCAATGCTTGGAGTTTGACAGAATTTGTGGGTTTTTGTTTGTCCACCCGCCTCTTGAGGATTGACCACAAGCTCTCAATGGGATTAAGGTCTGGGGAGTTTCCTGGCCATGGACCCAAAATTTTGATCCCTGAGCCACTTAGTTATCACTTTTGCCTTATGGTAAGGTGTCCATCATGCTGGAAAAGGCATTGTTCATCACCAAACTGTTCTTGGATGGTTGGGAGAAGTTGCTCTTGGAGGATGTTTTGGTACCATTCTTTATTCATGGCTGTGTTCTTAGGCAAAATTGTGAGTGAGCCCACTCCCTTGGCTGAGAAGCACCCCACACATGAATGGTCTCAGGATGCTTTACTGTTGGCATGACACAGGACTGATGGTAGTCCTCACCTTTTCTTCTCTGGACAAGCATTTTTCCAGGTGCCCCAAACAATCTGAAAGGGGATTCATCAGAGAAAATTACTTTACCCCCGTCCTCAGCAGTCCAATCCTTGTACATTTTGCAGAATATCATTCTATCCCTGATGTTTTTACTGGAGAGAAGTGGCTTCTTTGCTGGCCTTCTTGACATCAGGACTTCCTCCAAAAGTCTTCACCTCACTGTGTGTGCACTCACACCTGCCTGCTGCCAATACTGAGAAAGCTATGCACTGGTGGTGCCTCGATCCCGCATTCTGGGGTATATGCAAATTGCCATCATAAAAACTGAGACAGCAGACTTTGTGAAAATAATATTTGTGTCATTCTCAAATTTTGGCCATGACTATATATTGTGATGACATTTTCTGTTACTGGTTTACTACTGCTAAATTTAGTTGCTCATATTGTCCTACTTACTATGTATTAGTCAAAGTGTACCCATCACATGTACACAGAGAAGGCAGCCATTATGTGGGTGAACCAATAATCATACCACCCAACTGTCCCGATTTTAGAGGGACAGTCCTGATTTAGGGTTCTGTCCCGCCCAGGGACATGTTTGTCCCATGGGTGGGAATGTTGGATGAAGGGTGCTATGTAAAGGGGAGTCTAGCACTTTACAGACCTCTGGTGGCATAGTCGACTTTGTACTAACCCCGCCTCCTTTTGTGCTTGCCCCGCCTACAGTTGATATGCTCCCGCCCACATGAGGCCACTTCCAGAAATTTTTCCAGGGCCACTTTAAGTTTCCAATCCGCCCCTGACTACACCATGCCCTTTTCTCACACATGCTCCCGTTCTGTTCAGTTTATTTTTCTTATGCCATCCCTACCTATCAGCTTCTCTCACGTGCCACCTCCTGCCCACAAAAATCTCACATCTGCCCTGCACACCAGCTATTCTATCACAAGCCATGCCAGTAACCTTTATTCATTGCAGAAAGCCTTCTATTGACTAGCGAACAATACAGAGAGCCATGTGGTGATACATGCACAAAATAGAAAGCCTTGTATTGAATCCATACACAATACAGAGTGCCTTCTAGTTACCCCTCAAAATACAGAGAGCCTTCCAGTGACCCCTGTGCAATACGAAGAGCCTTCCCTTGCATATTACAGATAGTATTCTACACACCTACACAATACACAGAGCTTTGCAGTGATCCCAGCCCAATACACAGAGCCTTGCAGAAAAATGTGAAGAGGGATCATGAACAAACAAAGGGGGCAGGCAAGATGGCAACTGTTCCTACCACACTAGGAAATTCTGACAGCAAGAGGGAAAAAATGAGATAAGGACAAGCTAGAAAACTATAGAAAAAAACTACACTAGGAAAGGGAGGTAGCAAGAAAAAAAAAGCAAAGGACAAGCTAGATGTGAAATGTTTTGTGTACATGGGAGGATTGGGAACTTAAAGAGGCACTGTAAAATATTTTGCGAGTGGACTCATGTAGGTAGGGCCAAAACTGTAGGCGAGGTCAACACAATGTATGTGGAGCTAGCATACCATTAGCTATAAATACAACAGTGGTGAGCTGGGCCAATGACTGAGATAGTGATAGCAGAACAGGTATTGTGGTGGTACAAGTATGGCAAAGCGCAGAGAATTAGTGGTTCGTCGGAACCACTGTTTAGTAAGTGTAACCCCTAGCCTTAAAATGCCTAGTACACTTTCCACAAAAAACAGAAATAACAGTGTCTTTTTGTAAAAGAAGAAGTGGAAAAAGCTGCAAGATTTTCAACTTTAAATTATTTCAATATTGTCATTTTTGTATTCTTTTTTTCCTTTGCAGGTCTCCATTTACATGCCAAATTTTTAACTTATTAGCTCTAATACTAAGATGTAGCCTCTCAAACATGATGCCCCCCTCCAGCAAAATTAACATAGTGGTATGCAATTTATCATACTTTATATAAGGACATGACTGTTTATATATCTTCATGTATATTATGTACAGAACAAATAATGAACAGCCTAATAATTGTTGTTCATGAAATAAAAAATAAATAAATAATATACATATATTTTTTTTAAATTGACATGTTTTCTCATTAGTGAGTTTATATTCAACATAGGTATTGTACGTATCCTGCAGTCAGGGCCGCCTTCAGAAAAAATTGGGCCCAGTACGGGCCCCCCGTGCTACCCGCCCCCCGCCCATGAGCAACACATACTTACCTGGGGCCCGCCGCTGGTCTCCGCTATTCTGTCTTCAGCCTGGCTGTCACCGTGACAGCCAGGCACCAGGATCCGATCGCAGGGGGAATGAATCCTCCACCCCAGGCGGGCCCCAGGTAAGACTGTGCTGAGCTGTTGTACCGGGCCCCCTGGTGAGCCCGGGCCCGGTACAACAGTACCCCCCGTACCCCCATGATGGCTGTCCTGCCTGCAGTGCCTTGTCTAGTAGAGCATAGTAAACCTACACCTGTAGTCATCACCACATGTATCTTCACATCCTCTCCTTGATGACTTTGGGCGTATGGATATCGAATCTACGGGCGTTCTAAGCAAACATACCTTGCGTTCAGTAGGCGTGCCTTACAGGACAATAGTATGACCTTAACCCTGTGATTTATACCTATAAGTCAGCTTTATTAAGGAATTCTCAACATTACTATATCAGTATTTAACTGACTATTATTGACTCTTTCCTACTTGTTTTTAACATTTTTATTATTCCACAATGTCTATTTTTGTCTATGTTGGTCACAAAACATACTAAGTAGACTTAATACTTGGTCCCTGTGACAAAACTTCTCATTACATACCCTAGGAATGAGTCAGGCATTGTCCTTGCTTTTCATCAGTTGCACAGGGACAGCTGCCTGCCTCTTCTGTCTAGGGCATGATTGGACACTCTTCTTCTGGCCAAGCTGCTGGCTGCTCTGCACATGCCATGCTGGCCATTTTTGTTCACAAAGTTTATAACTCCTTGCGAGGGTCCCTGGTGAAAACCAGGGGCACGTTAGAATCTGTGCCTCCTAGCTCAGTGTTAGGGCTAATGACAACTGATATAAACCTTTAGAACAGGTAGTGAGAGCTCTTCACCTATAAAAACCAACTTTCCCATAGAAGTCAAGAAACAAGAAACAGGTCAGAACAGAAATCGGTCAGAATTCAGGATCCACAGGTAACCTGGAGCTGTACAGAAAGTATGGTGCACAGACACTGTAACAAGCAGGGAGGCTAAGTCATCCCTGCCTTAAATAAGTACCGGTAGCCAATCAAATGCAACTAGAAATGAGCCCCTAAGTCAGCCACAGGAGGCTGCTAATTAATCAAGCCCTGCGCACATGCCCCAGCTGTCAGTTCATTTTCTGGGACGCGTCAAAATGACAGAAGCATTCCAGTCCTGGCAATGGCCAGAACGCATTGACCTGGAAGTGATGTTCTTGTTGCCAGGGGAACAGCCAGGACACGGCCACACGAGAAGACAGCCAAGCAGTCCTGGCTAACATGGCAGCTTATGACACACAGTACTGTTAATCAAGCAAGTAGACACCATAATACATACATTTTCGTGACAGAAGGCCTCTTTAAACTATTGTTCTTTTTCTTTAATTTTGGATGGTTAAATATTACTACTACGAGAACTCCCATATACATACAAATCATATATCAACGTGCAAATATGATTTATATATTAAGTGGTTGAAATATCTTTACAGATTTCTGGAGTAGCGGGTGGATATACTCTCTTCAATGAGTCAGGTCACCTACCAGCTGTTAAAAATCTGTGTGACTTAATGCACATGTAGCATATTTTTGTAAAAAGATGTTGTCAAATAAACCTGGGTGTGGTTTTCTAAAGTTAGAATTGTATCAGTCAGCCAATAATAATTATTAAAACATTATTTATAAAAAGCTATCAAATTAAACTTAGCACCTACTGACAAGTTTTCAATGCAGATCCCATTCTGGTGAGCGCTATACAATACAAAAAAAATTCAGTGCTATATAATAGAGTGAGTATTTTAATAAACTCTGTACATTATAAGTGCACTAATCACCATGCAGAGGTAATGTTAGCAATTTCTATATAACACATAGAGCATTTTTGTAAGCAATGCAATAAAAACAGCTATCAGCCCTCACATGTCTCTTCTTCTCTCATTTTGCTTATGATTTAGGATTCTTCCATGGTTTTGTTCATTAGGGAACAGCTTTCTTTTTCTAGTAGAAAGTATACAGTGCAGATAAATCAAATGGCTATCTAAAACATATCCTTTCATGGTGACCAGGATGTAAATTACCCGCCTTTGCTGATGCCTAGTTTACAAACAGACCCATTCCTGATTAATATAATCTGAAAGTAAACATGTAAAAATAGGATTACAGGCACAGAATAAGTACTGGGCATCACGGTGGCTAAGTGGTTTTGCACTTCTGCCTCACAGCGCTGGGGTCTTGAGTTCAATTCCCGACTATGGCCTTATCTGTGTGGAGTTTGTATGTTCTCACCGTTTTTGCGTGGGTTTAATTCGGGTGCTCCGGTTTCCTCCCACACTCCAAAAACATACTAGTAGGTTAATTGGCTGCTACAAATTTGACCCTAGTCTGTCTGTGTGTATGTGTATGTTAGGGAATTTAGACTGTTAGCTCAAATGTGGCAAGGATTGATGTGAGTGAGTTCTCTGTACATCGCTGCAGAATCAGTGGCGCTATATAAATAAATGATGATGATGATGCTGTCAGGGTCATGATAAAAAAGGGCTAGAGAATCAAATATGCATTCAAAGTGAAGAGTAAGGGATTCTGAGGTTCTATAACAAATGCCCAAGACATTTATTTGGATTAGTATACAGTTTCTTCTGCTAGTTTTCATCCATATGGGATGCTACATGAACTTAATCCCACCAGGTTCTTATATTTAGCTAGGGGAGTTAACCATTTCTCGTTGGATTACAAAATGGTTACTGGCAAATTTTCCACCCCACAGTAAGAACAGGAAGTCTGGGTCATCCAAGCCACCTTCACAAAAATCATTGAATGGGTTAAAACAGGGAGACCACCATACTCAACCAGAACTAAGTCTATCAACAACTGGTTTGAGTAGCTAATGTTCACAGCAGGAGTAAAAAACATGAGGGGATGGCATCTCTTCTCTCCCATTCACATCCGTTTAGGATTTGGGAGCCATAAGCATCATGGATGAACTTGGAATAACCCTGCAGGCTGGGATTTAAACCATGAGAGAAGTGTACTATTAAAGAAGACCCAGAGGTATTTGAAGTGCTACTGAGCCTGCTGTTAGAGTTTCATCGTCTACCAGCTTAATCATGATTCCTGTTTCAAATCTTGAATCTCTATCAGAACAACTTGTAAAGGGAAAACTGTTCCATTTTGCTTGTGAATTTGCCCACCTGGTGTGTCTGCAGGACCAGGGTGACTGGGGTATAGACACCTTTCATCTCGGTTGAGAGCTTTGGCCAAGTAACCTTGACCTTCAAGTTGTTAAAGATCGCAATAACAGAATGGCTGGGAATTACCATTGAAGTCTACGGGACTAGCAACTTGACATGGGAGCTTATATAGGACGTGCATGAGTCTGAACAGCTTGGCTGGGAGATACTAAAACAAAATCTTGGCTTTGAGTCAGACAGGAGGGATATGGTGGATCAGATTGCTTTGTTATCCAGCAACAGCTTCGTCTGTGATGGCTTACAATTTAGCTGGAACATATTTACACTGTGAGGACTAAGACTTAGCAGTTTGGAGGAAGATTGTCACATCTACTTGCATAGACTCTGCTGTAACATTGAAGGTATACAAAAAGATAGCTTGGCTGGATCACCATAAAAATGCATCATCACCACTGCTGAAACTACAGCTCGGACCAGAGTGCAGTTTCCACAACTTTGTCAGATGAAATATCTGATAAATTTTAATAGCAGCTCAGGTACAATGTGCCCAAATAGTGTACTGCATGATAAATAACAGCTTTGCTGGGCATCACAGTACCCTCAGCACCACAAAATAATTTCACAAGCCTGTGTGCCCTTCCTGTAAGGGTTAATAGAATGCTCCATGGGAAAATACAGTATTTCCACAAACAGACCCATATATATATATATATATATATATATATATATATATATATATATATATATATATATATATATGTATATATATGTGCTTTTTAAGAAAGTAACATTTAATACTATAAATACATTTTTTATATGATATATCCATTCCCTCATTGCCAGCCTACTTGTCTATCTTATTGCTGTACTCATTGACTGTCATTTACCTCTTTCATATCTATTATTGTCATCCTCCTCTCTTGTCTATCACTGCCCCCTTACTAACAATAAGAATTATTTCCAGTCTTTCATGTTCATATGGGTCAAAGTATCTTAATAAATTAATATACTGGCTTACAAAAAAAGGAGAACACTAGAAACCAGAAATCTCATAAAGACTGACTGTAGATTTTTAGATCCAAATGAACTGCAATTAATGATTGAAAATAATCAATTTAAAAAGCTCTGCTACATAAGCAAAAATGTTCTTTTTCAGTTTATGAATTTTGTTTATTTCTCGTTTCATCATTTCACCTGGATGCCGACAGATAGGAAGAACACGCTCTCTGAGCATGATTGCTTGACACACTAGAATGCTGGTCCATATACACAGCATTCTGGGAAGTCAACCTGATTTTCAGTGTAACAATCATAAGCAACTTTTCTTTTCTATACACACTGGCACTGAGTAAAGTCTCCATGGACAGATCTCCGATGTGACTGTTCTTCTAGCCTGATTAGCCAAATCATGAGCCTAATCTGCAGTGAATCCATGGTGTAGGTGAGTTTTAAAACCAAAACAAGGTATAAGTCATAGATCTTTGCTACACTAGCTTCCTGGTTTGGACAGATCAGCAGAGAGTTTCCTAATGGGGAGTAATATCATCATAGGTGCTGGACATGTGTGTCTTTAAGTATCTGGCAACTGCAAGGACAAAATGCCAGATTTTTGAGCCCCTTAGATGAATGTCTAGCATTTTCAGTTTTCTTGCATTTGTGTACTCGGCTGTGAACTCCACTATTAGTTCTTCATCACCTGTCACCTGCGACCCTGGCTTTAAACACTATCACTTCAATTGCCTGTTACTCAAACATTGGCAGTGAATATAATTGCTGATTACTCCTTGCTAAAATAATGGACTTTTATTTCTACTTACCTCAGATACAGAATTAGCGTGTTGTGTGCCCAGGTGCACAAATTTCCTTTGAGCCCCCCCATTGCACACACACATGCATACAAAAGCAAAAACCATATAGTATCTTTTTGTTTTTTTAATTTTAGTTTCAAGTATAAGAAATATAAATATATAACATGTGCCCCTTCCATCACACTGTGCCCCTTTTGTATCACACTGTGCCCCTGGTCCTCTTTGCCATTTTACTGTGCTCTTTCTGTATCACACTGTGCCCCCTGGCCCTATTCCCCATCACACTGTGCCCCTTCTGTATCACATTGTGCCTCCTGGCCCTATTCCCCATCACACTGTGCCCCTTCTGTATCACACTGTGCCCCTTCTGTGCCACACTGTGCCCCCTGGCCCTATTCCCCATCACACTGTACCCCTTCTGTATCACACTGTGCCCCTTCTGTATCACACTGTGCCTCCTGGCCATCTTTCCCATCACATTGTGCCCCTTCTGTATCACACTGTGCCCCCTGGCCCTATTCCCCATCACACTGTGCCCCTTCTGTATCACACTGTGCCCCTTCTGTGCCACACTGTGCCCCCTGGCCCTATTCCCCATCACACTGTGCCCCTTCTGTATCACACTGTGCCCCTTCTGTATCACACTGTGCCTCCTGGCCATCTTCTCCATCACATTGTGCCCCTTCTGTATCACACTGTGCCCCCTGGCCCTATTCCCCATCACACTGTGCATCTTCTGTATCACACTGTGCCCCTTCTGTATCACACTGTGCCTCTTCTGCATCACACTATGCCTCCTGGCCCTCTTCCCCATCACACAATGCCCCTTTGTATCACTGTGAGGATACTGAGTTTATATGGCCCAATTCTACCAACTTCACGCTGGCTGGCCACCCAGGGGTGCCTTACTATGCCAGGGAAGCCTACCCAGTACCTTCTAGGGTTCTTATAGTCACTCAGGCAAATACATAGTACCCCTTAAATAAAAGCCTCTTGCAAGCATGCTTGGCTGGATCATTGCAGTGCTAGGTTTGTAACTCTGGATCATTGCAGCTCTTGGTTTGTAGCTCTGGATCATTCTATTTAAGAGGTTACCAGCTACAGCTGAGTGAGGCAACTCATCTGCTTCTAGGGTCCATGATCCACATGGCTACCACTGGTGGCAGAAATGCAGTACAGCACATCTATGGACCTACTGCAAAAAAGCGTCAGACCATTACACTTCCCCACTTGTCTCTAACCCCTCTCTTGTCACGTTCAGCTACACTTACCATCCATTCACCTGGAATTGTCCCTTGTAATATGACTGGCATTTTGTTACAGATTTTGTTTTACTACTTGTGTTTGTTATCATCTATTTCAGTTCTACTTGTACTATGTACATTTTTGTGAATTTGTGATTGGTTTTGTAACCTTTATCTATCTTGTTTGTCCTACTGCCATGCACAGCACTGTGGAACTTTGTGACATCCTATAAAAATGCTAATACTAATAATAATGATTCATAATAATAATCAAATTATGATGTTACACATGGGTCTTCAGAAACATGAACTTGTGCAATTATCCCTTTATTTTGTTATGTTGCACATAAGATATATTTGTTGAATTTGGATTGACCCAAAGTATAGTATTTAAAAAAAATTGGCTACCATATGTCAGCCTGTCTGAGAGGCCATCAACTTTGCTTGTAGGCTCTTTTCATATGAAAACAGGGATCAAAGTGATTAACAACATGACAAGAGACAAGAAATGTCTGTGGCTGAGTACACACTGGAGCATTTTCGTCCAATAATTGGGCAAATCAGCCAGCATACATAAGTCGGGTTAGTGTGCATAGTGACACGATGGTCGCAAGTCGTTCCACAGTGTCGATTGTCGGCTCATTTGGTAGGTCGTACTGTTTAATAATTTCCAACCAATCCACCTAACGATCACATAGTGTGTATACGTTTCTGATCGATCCACGAGCAGCTGCTAATAGTTCCTCGAGCTGCGACTCCTTTGGGGGCATGTGTATGTTAATTTCTGATGCCTGTACTAGTCCCTCGTGGTGCGATGTCCGCACGTCACTCATTTGGTAATTAGGTGCTTATAGCGGTAAATCAATAGCAGGTATCTATTGCATTAATGCATGCAGCATTATATTATATTATATGTCTGCCATCTTAATAAGAAACCTTTGTCAGTGTAGTCTTGTATAAAAACATTTCATTTATATGTGTATTGCTTACGTATGCCTCCTTAATTATGCTATGTGTCACTTTATTGTACACTCAATACACAATAATAAAAATGCAAAATATGTGTATTACATAAGAAATTGTTTATGTGAACGAACGTACACTGTGCACGTGCTAACGAATATATGAAGAAAATGTGTTGCCTTTGCTTTTTTATGAGGTTTGGGGTGGGTACTATTGAGCATGCTCTGCCCTTTATTTAAATTTCTTGGGGATATCATAGCATGGACCTCATAAGTCGTTTCACTGTGTACAAAATTCTAATCTTTGTTCACGACATTATGGCTGTGAAAAGTCACTGCTAAGACAGTCTTTCGTTAACTGTCTAAAACGTGACTAGTGTGTACGCATTAATCGTCCGAGCGATCGGACCTTCGGTCGAAGGTAAAGTCATTGTACATAACCGATTGGTCGGAAAATTCTTCAGTGTGTACCAAGCCTTAGTTGGCAACAGTACAAGAGACAAGTGATAAGTCTAAATTTAATCATCTGGACAGACTTGAAATATTTTAACTTAATTAACTACCCAGATAACTTAAGTGTGCTTTTAAGTGCTGTTAAGTGTCAAAGTCTGAAAAAATTGGTTAAAACATCTCACTGCAACAAAGTTGCTGCTTTGTACCGGTGGTAATCATTAAAATGACTATTGGTACCCCTACAACAGATACCCTGACAGGAATACACCAAAGGTGTATTCCCCAGCAGACTGATAATACTGACACCTGGAAACACTGACCTGAAACCCTGCCGACGAATTAAGAAGCTGGCAGGTAGCTATGATGTCACTTTCAAGCTTCACATTATGCTTGTGGCTGTTAAGCTGGTATTTTAAGGAGGCACCGTCTGTACAATGTTCTTTAGAAAGCCTAATACATTGTACAGGTGAAGTTCATTAATGAACACAGCAGTTTGAGTGCTTGTGATCCAACTTCAATGGTTGTGAAAGTGACTGCACCTACAACCTGTAGTAGGGCACTCAAACAGTATTGATCATAAGTCTCTCTTGGTCTACTAACAGGATACACTTGCTTTTAGAGATTTGGTGATGTGGATGTTAGAAAACAGCAATTTTAAATTACTTTACAATTTTAAGATACTATTGTTCAGTGGGTTCATAATAATGAGTCAGTCCATTATCTCACCTTTGATGTGCCAATGTTACTTAGCAATTCCTCAAGCCCCTCAATTGTAAACATTACTCTTTTAGCCATGATGGATGCATCAATCCCTCCTGATGTTCATGTGTAGTATATTTCATGCTTATGTGGTACCAGCGATTATGTTTCCTAGATTTATATGTCAAGAAATGCTTAGGAATTTACAAAAAAAACATTTGAAGTAGTATATGCAGTATACCTCACTATATTGTAAGGGGATAGACGATATGCTGAATATTTTAAGTAAAATTGTTTACAAGACCACCTCATACCTAAGCCAGTTAGTTAATTGAAGAGTTTAAAGCCACTGGCCACTGTACTAGGCAATGAAATGAGCCTTGATTTCCTATTTGAAAGCAGGGCCGATGTGTGTACCTTAATATAGTGCCTATGTGCCTTATAAATTCTGCACACATTTTATAAAATATTGATAACATTAAAAATTAAGTTGAGTTATTAAGATGTGCAGATTCTGACAGCTAGGGTTTATCTTCCTTGTGTAAGGCCTTGGTAGGCAAAATTCCACAAGAAATCTTAATTCTTATTTCTTATTAGTGGGATTGTATGACTAAATTTATTATATTCACGAGATGATTGCTAAACATGTAACCAGTTGCAGGATGTTAGTATAGGTAAAGTGAATGTGTAATACAGACATGTTACTCTCTACAAGGTAAAATAAGAATGAGAAACAGACAAATTTAACAGATGAATAATTAAAATACTGTCAGGTCAAAAGAGACAATGTTGAGATGGTGTTTGAATTTTATGGGGAGCTAGTTTATAAAAGTACAGAGTGGTGCAGTGGATGTGGAGAGAGCAAGAATTGTTTTGCTGTGACATATAGAGCATTTTGAAGTAGGTGAGGAAAATACTAGGTGGTTGCAATAGTCAAGGCAGGAGATGATGAGAGAATTGATAAGTGTGTTGGATGTATCTTTGGTTAGAAAATGGGTTCTAGAAATTAATTGGAGATGATGGAACTAGTGAAGAGACTGGATGTGAGGACCAAATGGTTTGCTTTAGATATCTTTGGGGCATTCATGTAAAGATAGCAAAGATAACGTTAATCCCACCAGATAGTAGAGAACACAACTATGAATAGCCATACAGGGCAATACAGTGCAAGGGGTATCCCAAAACTAGAAATGGGAAGGAAGAGCGAATGAATGAATCAGAGCATGCTGACCCAGTAACTAGGAGATCGGGTGCAACTAACATGATCAGAAACAGAGAATGAGGTGTGGAAACAAGAGATATGGAGACTGAGGGCATAAAGTTCATGGAGGAGGTGCAAAATTTAGCTGAAATGCAGAAGGCAAAGGTAATGAGATGGGAAAGACAAGAGGGAAGAGGGCTCTGCTTGAGAGAGCTTACAATCTAAAGTGAAAGGGCAGACAAATGGAGTGATGCATAGTGGTGAATAAATGCATTCAGATGGGAAGCGTTAAAACAAAAGTGGATGGCATGAAGAGGATACAATCAGGGTGAGATATAGAGGCTGGCTCAAGAGATGGTTTACTTAGAATTGCTGGATTAGCATGTGTTTAAAAGAGGATGGGAATATGTCAATGAAGAGAGACAGGTTGGAGAAGTGAGCTAGAGGCAGGCATGCAGTGAATGGGATGGCTCAGGATCAAGGGGCAGGTTGTAGGATGAAATATGATGAGAGGAGTGAAAATACTTTGCCCACGAACACTGGGGAGAATAACCTGAGGATAGGGGAGTATAAGAGAAGATTTATGAGGTATATGGGGCCTGGCATGAGGAAATATCTGGTAGAATGGAGTTAAATTTGAGTATTTTATGTAGAGATAGGCAGCTAGATCAAAAATGGACAGAGTAGTTATAGGAGAAAAAACGTTCCCAATGATTGTTACACTAAAAATTCATTTATTACATACATTTTAAACTATCAAAAATATGCATTACAATGTTACATTAAATTAAAAGGAATTTGCAATTGAAAATAATTTCTTACATATGCTAGAAACCTTTGAAAATGCAATAAATCTTAGAGCCCTTTAGATTACTTCTACATATTGTATATTATGCAGCTAATTACAAGGTGTTGAAGGTGTTGTCTATCAATCTGACTGGTAATAAATAACATTAGATGATCAGACTGGCGATCAACTGTGTTAACTTGATTTTCTGACATCTCCGAGTTAAAACCCAGCAGCTGTTCCATTCTCTCCAGCATGTGATCTCTGCAATAATGTTCACCAAGTCGTAAATGTTAATAAATAGCAGCAATTCCCTTTTGATTGTGTATATCCCAAAGCATTTCTCCAGCTTACAGTGCTAGCTATAAATGACAGCAACATGAAGGTGGAGGGGAAAAAATAGATATTCTTTATGTATTTCAAAGGAAAAGGCAACATGGAGAATTTAGAGTGCCTACTCCACCACTGTGCTGTCTCCTGGTCTGGGAGTGTGGCTGAGGGTGAGCTAGATTTTTGCAATGGCATGGAGGTTGAGGGATTTTTAAATGAATATATCATGGATGGATGTGATTGTGTTATAAAACAGATCCTGTTTTCCAGAGTACAGTACAAAAGTGAGTGAGGGTGGTGGAGAAATGGGGATAGGGTTAGAGAGATTAGAAGTAAAAGTTGAATGGGAGGTCTTGATGGTGGAATGAGGAGTGTGAGCAGATAGAGGGATTTCACTTGTTCCAGGGTTTCGAGAGATATTGCCAAGTGCCTTGAGTGGAGCGGAATGTGAAAGAGGACATGCATGGAAGATTGGTGGGTATAAGATTTGTTTATGCCCATGTAGGTTGGTAAGTGAGGTGAGTTCAGGAAACTAAACATTTCATGGGTGCAGGGGGGAAGCAGTAATGGGGAAATAATGATGGGTGAGCTAGAAATATGATGTTGGAGAGAAATTAGAAGTTTGTCGAGAAGTGTGGTGTTGAGAGAAATAGAGAAGCTAAATTGAATAGTTACATGATGTGAGAGATGAGGATGAAAATGGTAAAGTTGGGGTAGATACTGAGAGTATTGAGGAACAATTAATACAGTTCCAGGACAGTGGTGGAAGCTCCTTTACTGTCCTCTGGTTAGAGTAATGGAGTAGACAGCATCAACTGCTTGAATACATGGTCAACAACAGTTGGGCTCAATGATTGCAGCTGCTGAACAGAGATGGGAAAATCCAAAACAGTTGATCTTAGTGTTCCAGCAGCTGAACAAAATCTTGTTTTTTTATGTAATGCAATTGTGTAGTGCTACTGTGTCATTTGATACTGTTTTTCAGAACTTTTAGATGCTTTATGTTTGTGAGAATAACAAGTAGAAGGTATGACATAGAGTTCAAAAATGTGCAGCTATCTCTAACTAATGTCCATATTCCACCATGGATCCATTTTGTTAAAGGAGAAACATAACATCCAAGCGGTGGTGGTCATAATTCCGGCACTTAACCTGCCGACATAACCATGACGGCAGGGTAAATGCTAACAATTCTATTGTGTTGACAGGTTGATAATGTCAATAGTGTGATTGGTGACATTCACAATGTCGCCAATTAAAATGCCTACAATAAAACACAAATGCCACCCAGTCTGGTGGCTATACCCCGGACTTGACGCCTGTCACGGGCACTAGGAGTCTTTACCCAGGGATCACCAGATGGTAGGCTTACCAGAGCAATGTAGATGGTAATAGGGTACTCTGGTAGCTGGGTGATCACGGAACATGAAATGATGACCGATGAGATGCTCAGGAAAGTCTATGACTAGCAACACTGGTAATAATGAGGTAATGATACACAAGGAACTGTATGGGCAAGGACACGTGAAGGTAGTCAGTGGTCTGCGATAGCAAGTGTACCACTGCTATAGTGAGGAGGAATGTCCAACAGAAACAAGGAGGTGATGAGAGTCAGCGGTCTGCGGGTAGCAAGTTGTACCGCTGTCTGAGTGAAGGAATGGAATCCAAGTGGAGGTATCCAGGTAGTCAGTGGTCTGCGGTAGCAAGTTGTACCACTGCTATGTGAGAGGATAATGGAACAGGTGATACCGGAAACAGGGATCAGTGGTCTGACATCAGCAAGTTGTATCACTGAATATATATGTGAGGAGGTGCACGGGGGAAGACTGCAACACAGGATATACACAGGCACCTTATACACGATCCACAGTAATATGCACAATATAGATATATATATATATGTAAATGACTGATCAGGTCTGCAATCTAGAAAGTCTCTTGAAGTAGTCCAGCACAATGATAACACAGTCAATGATGGCAATAGACTCAGCGGATAGCAGACTCCAGAGAGAACCAAACACAGTCCAGCAAGATATGCAATACACAGCACAGTCAATGAGAAGTATGCATACCGTGGTTCAGCAGTAGCAGTCAGATGGGATTGCAGCGGTACCTGAGCGGCTGGAGACCGACTGGATAGGAAGTCCCTGGATAGGTGAAGCAGCGGTCTAGCAGGTGCAGCGCACAGGTGAGTAGACCGACAGGGACACGAATCCACAGGAGTCAGCAACACGTGGAACTGGACTCATAGGAAACCCAGGAGAATGGAGATGATCCAGCAGAGGGTAGTAGAAGAGATACAAATCCAATGCTGACAGGAGGGTAGAGACCAGTGGAACACGTGAAGGCGTGGAGAGTGGATCAGCAGGAGATGGACGATAGCGCTGACCACAGCGGCAGGACTCAGCGGCACACGGAGGTAACCAGTAGCAACCACAGGAACCAACAGCGATGGGAAACAGGAGTGCAGCGCAGGGCAGGAGCTGTAGATCATGAAGTGTAGCAGATGGTAATGAAAAGCGGCAGTCTCGAGGAAGTCACAGCAAAGATGAGATGAGAGTGTAGTGCACGGAGGCAGCGGATAGTAATCAGCTGGCAGTCACGATGTTGAACACAGGCGAGTGAGGTAAAAGCTGGAGTGCACGGAGGCAGCGGATAGCAATGAGCAAACAGTAATGATGATACAGTTGATGGTAGAAGTGGTATGGAACCACAGTAGTAGAAGTGGTTTGGAAACCACAGGAATCAGCAGCGCTGAATACACGAGTAATACAGGAACACCTTCAGAGACTCATGAGGAATGAGACTCCAAGATCAGGCAACGTGGTGGTGACCACAGGTGCTTAATATAGGGAGGTTGCCTGATCTGCCAATTAAGTTAAAGGAGTATACACTAAAGTATAGAAAAGGGCTGCGCATGCGCAGACCCTCAGGATGGCGGACGGCCACGGTTCCTAAATGTCCGGGAAGAGGCACTCACGGTCCGGTGAGTGACAGTACCCCCCCTTTTAAAGGTGGGCACAGAACGCCTGGAACCGGGCTTGTCCGGATTTTTGGAGTAAAACTTCTTCAAAAGGGCAGGAGCATTAAGATCTTCAGCTTTGATCCAAGAGCGCTCCTCAGGACCAAAGCCCTTCCAATGAACGAGGAAGTGGAGGACTCCTCGCGAAATTTTTGCATCTAGTACCTCGGTAATCTCAAAATCCTCCTCCTGATGAACTTGAACTGGCTGCGGAGCTGAGGGAGGAGTTGAAAAACGGTTGATAATAAGAGGTTTGAGCAAAGATACATGGAAGGCATTAGAAATCCGAAGACTCTTAGGAAGAAGGAGTTTCACACATACTGGATTGATAACTTGAATGATCCTATATGGACCAATAAAACGAGGGGCGAATTTCATGGATGGAACCTTCAAACGAATATTTTTTGTGGATAACCAGACACGATCTCCAATTTTTAGTGGTGGAATAGCCCGCCTCTTCTTATCAGCGAAAGATTTATATTTGACAGATGTCTTCTTTAAACAGGTTCTGACCTGAGACCAGATATTTTTAAAGGTCTGACAAACCGTTTCCACCGCAAGAACTTGGGTGGGCGGGAGGGCAGGAAATTCCGGAAAAGACGGATGGTGACCGTAGACCACAAAGAATGGAGTTTTGGATGATGACTCATGGTACATGTTGTTATGGGCGAACTCAGCCCAAGGGAGTAACTCTACCCAGTTGTCTTGATTGGCTGATGAAAATATCCTTATAAAAGTCTCAAGATCTTGATTGACACGTTCGGTTTGTCCATTGGATTGTGGATGGTAAGAAGATGAGAGTGCTAATCGTATGCCCAAGGTTTTACAAAGGGCTCGCCAGAATCTGGACACGAATTGTACTCCTCTATCAGACACAATCTCAGATGGACATCCATGGATACGGAAGATCTCTTTAATGAAATGTTCAGCCAGGATAGACGAGGAAGGCAAACCAGACAGAGGGATGAAATGAGCCATCTTCGAAAATCTGTCCACTACCACCCAAATAGTGTTATGGTTCTTACTAGGTGGTAAGTCAGTAACGAAATCCATACTAATATGGGTCCATGGTTTGGACGGAATGGGTAGTGGTCGCAGCAACCCTGCTGGGGTTCTGCGGGAGGATTTGAATTGCGAACATAATTCACAGGAAGCAATGAACTCTTTGACGTCTCTCCTCATTGAAGGCCACCAGTAACTTCGAGAGAGGATCTCAAAAGTCTTGTGTTCACCGGCGTGTCCAGAAAAACGAGAGGCATGGAACCACGAAAGGATTTTCCTCCTTAGAGTAGGAGGCACGAGGGTCTTCCCAAATGGTAGCGTTTTGGTGGATGAAGCAGCCAGTGAGATACATTTGGGGTCTAGAATGGTATGGTTGGAAACCTCTTCTATATCAGAGGACGTAACAAAGGCTCTAGATAAGGCATCAGCTTTTTTGTTCTTGGCAGCTGGTTTGAAGGTAATTATTAATTCAAAACGGGAAAAGAAAAGAGACCATCTTGCTTGACGAGGGTTCAAGCATTGGGCAGACTGGAGATATGACAAGTTCGTATGATCCGTGAAGATCGTCACCGGATGGCGAGCTCCCTCCAACAAGTATCTCCATTCCTCTAATGCGGCTTTGATAGCCAGTAATTCCTTGTCTCCGATGGTATAATTCTTCTCTGCGGGTAGGAGACCCCGAGAATAGAAGGCACAAGGGTGGAATTTTTGCTGTTCCGAGCGTTGGGAGAGAATAGCTCCTAAGCCCACATTAGAGGCATCTACTTCTAGAAAAAAGGGGAGTGTCACATCAGGCTGACGAAGGATTGGAGCCGAAGAGAAGGACTCTTTTAATGTTTGAAAGGCTTGAATAGCCTCAGTAGACCATTGCTTAGGATTAGCCCCTTTTCGAGTCAGGGCCACAATAGGAGATGCAATGGAAGAAAAGTCTTGAATGAAGCGTCTATAGTAATTGGCAAAACCTAAAAAACGCTGGATGGCACGAAGAGTAGTTGGCTGGGGCCAATGTAGTACAGCATTTACTTTGTCAGGATCCATCTTCAGGCCAACTCCGGAAACAATATACCCCAAGAACGGAATCTGGGGTAATTCGAATGAACATTTTTCTAATTTACAGAACAATGAATTTTTCCGTAGCCTGGAGAGGACTTCTGCCACATGTTGGTGGTGAGAAGGCAGGTCCTGTGAAAAAATCAATATGTCGTCCAGGTAGACGACGACACATACATATAATAAGTCCCGAAAAATCTCATTGATGAAGCCCTGAAAAACAGCGGGGGCATTACATAGCCCGAAAGGCATTACCAGATATTCGTAATGCCCGTCTCTGGTGTTAAACGCCGTCTTCCATTCGTCACCGGAACGGATTCTGATTAAATTGTAGGCACCACGAAGATCCAACTTAGTAAAAATACGGGCTCCCTTGATGCGGTCAAATAGCTCAGTGATCAACGGAATGGGATACCGATTCTTGATAGTAATGGCATTGAGTCCACGAAAATCTATACAAGGGCGTAATGATCCATCCTTCTTTTTGACAAAGAAGAACCCAGCTCCAGCGGGCGAGGTGGAAGGTCGAATGAACCCACGCTGGAGGTTCTCCCGTATATATTCAGATGTAGCTTGAGTTTCAGGTAACGAGAGTGGATAGACCCGGCCCCTGGGAGGAGTCTTGCCAGGAAGAAGATCAATCGGACAATCCCAAGAACGATGAGGAGGAAGACGTTCAGACTGAGCTTTATCAAAAACATCGGTAAATGAAGCATATTGAGGAGGGAGTCCCGGTGAAATAGCTGAGATGGAAGCTTGCTGTACCTTGAGAGGGATGACTTGGGAAAGGCAATGATGGTGACATTCAGGCCCCCAAGACGTGACTTGAGGGGTGCGCCAGTCAATCTGGGGAGAGTGACACTGAAGCCATGGAAGGCCTAGGACAATCGGACTTGTCGTAACAGGAAGAATTAAAAACGATATCTCTTCATGATGCAGAGCACCAATCTGAAGGGTTACTGGAGACGTACTCTGGGTGATGAGACCGTTGATGAGACGTGATCCATCGATAGCCATCACAGTAATGGGAGTTTTTAAGGTAATCATTGGTAGAGACCATTGATTAACTAACGATTTGGAAATAAAATTTCCTGCTGCTCCGGAATCAATCAATGCCTGTGACTCAAAGGTCTTGGTAGCAAAGGAAATAGTCACATCAAAAGCGCAGACTTTAGATTTCATAGACGATGGAGAGGACTCCAGGGACCCTAACTTCACCTCTCCAGAACTAGTTAGGGCCTGGCATTTCCCGATCTCTTAGGGCAGGAGCTGAGGACATGAGTGGAATCAGCACAATAGATACAGAGTCTATTCTTGACTCTTCGTTTCCTCTCCTCAGAAGATAACTTGGAACGTCCTATCTCCATGGGAATCACAGCGGGTGACACTGGACGAAATTGAGGGTTAGAGCGAAAAGGTGCTTTAGCAGAAGTCGTTTTCTCAGCCTCTCTTTCACGAAATCTCATATCAACACGATGGCATAGAGAGATCAAATCTTCAAGTGACGAAGGAAGCTCTTGGGTAGTCAGTGCATCTTTAATTTTATCGGAAAGCCCCTGCCAGAAGGCGGCAACTAGGGCTTCAGTGTTCCACTGAAGTTCAGAGGCTAAGATCCTAAATTGAATGACGTACTGGCCTACAGTATGAGATCCTTGTCGCAGACGGAGGATGCTGGAAGCAGCGGAGGTCACACGACCTGGTTCATCGAACACACTTCGGAATGTAGAAATGAATTTGGCACTATCTTGTAATATTGGATCGTTCCTCTCCCACAGAGGGGAGGCCCAAGCCAGGGCTTGTCCTGAAAACAAAGAGATAAGATAGGCCACTCTGGAACGATGGGTAGAAAAATTTTGAGGTTGGAGCTCAAAATGGACTGAACACTGGTTAAGGAAACCCCTACAAGTTTTGGGGTCTCCATCGTACTTTGACGGAGTAGGCAGGTGAAGCGTGGAAGCTATAGACACCTGGGATGGCAATGGGGAAACGGAGGAAAGCACAGGAGCTTCAGTAGTAGCTGTCACAGTCTGTCCAGATGTTCCTTGGGAGGTTAATGACTGATAACACTGAAGTAACAGCTGTTGGCGGGCATCCTGTTGCTCCACACGGCTAACCAGATGTTGCAGCATCTCTTTGGCGGTAGGTTCCACATCTGGGTCTGTCATGCCTGATCTTACTGTCACGGGCACTAGGAGTCTTTACCCAGGGATCACCAGATGGTAGGCTTACCAGAGCAATGTAGATGGTAATAGGGTACTCTGGTAGCTGGGTGATCACGGAACATGAAATGATGACCGATGAGATGCTCAGGAAAGTCTATGACTAGCAACACTGGTAATAATGAGGTAATGATACACAAGGAACTGTATGGGCAAGGACACGTGAAGGTAGTCAGTGGTCTGCGATAGCAAGTGTACCACTGCTATAGTGAGGAGGAATGTCCAACAGAAACAAGGAGGTGATGAGAGTCAGCGGTCTGCGGGTAGCAAGTTGTACCGCTGTCTGAGTGAAGGAATGGAATCCAAGTGGAGGTATCCAGGTAGTCAGTGGTCTGCGGTAGCAAGTTGTACCACTGCTATGTGAGAGGATAATGGAACAGGTGATACCGGAAACAGGGATCAGTGGTCTGACATCAGCAAGTTGTATCACTGAATATATATGTGAGGAGGTGCACGGGGGAAGACTGCAACACAGGATATACACAGGCACCTTATACACGATCCACAGTAATATGCACAATATAGATATATATATATATGTAAATGACTGATCAGGTCTGCAATCTAGAAAGTCTCTTGAAGTAGTCCAGCACAATGATAACACAGTCAATGATGGCAATAGACTCAGCGGATAGCAGACTCCAGAGAGAACCAAACACAGTCCAGCAAGATATGCAATACACAGCACAGTCAATGAGAAGTATGCATACCGTGGTTCAGCAGTAGCAGTCAGATGGGATTGCAGCGGTACCTGAGCGGCTGGAGACCGACTGGATAGGAAGTCCCTGGATAGGTGAAGCAGCGGTCTAGCAGGTGCAGCGCACAGGTGAGTAGACCGACAGGGACACGAATCCACAGGAGTCAGCAACACGTGGAACTGGACTCATAGGAAACCCAGGAGAATGGAGATGATCCAGCAGAGGGTAGTAGAAGAGATACAAATCCAATGCTGACAGGAGGGTAGAGACCAGTGGAACACGTGAAGGCGTGGAGAGTGGATCAGCAGGAGATGGACGATAGCGCTGACCACAGCGGCAGGACTCAGCGGCACACGGAGGTAACCAGTAGCAACCACAGGAACCAACAGCGATGGGAAACAGGAGTGCAGCGCAGGGCAGGAGCTGTAGATCATGAAGTGTAGCAGATGGTAATGAAAAGCGGCAGTCTCGAGGAAGTCACAGCAAAGATGAGATGAGAGTGTAGTGCACGGAGGCAGCGGATAGTAATCAGCTGGCAGTCACGATGTTGAACACAGGCGAGTGAGGTAAAAGCTGGAGTGCACGGAGGCAGCGGATAGCAATGAGCAAACAGTAATGATGATACAGTTGATGGTAGAAGTGGTATGGAACCACAGTAGTAGAAGTGGTTTGGAAACCACAGGAATCAGCAGCGCTGAATACACGAGTAATACAGGAACACCTTCAGAGACTCATGAGGAATGAGACTCCAAGATCAGGCAACGTGGTGGTGACCACAGGTGCTTAATATAGGGAGGTTGCCTGATCTGCCAATTAAGTTAAAGGAGTATACACTGAAGTATAGAAAAGGGCTGCGCATGCGCAGACCCTCAGGATGGCGGACGGCCACGGTTCCTAAATGTCCGGGAAGAGGCACTCACGGTCCGGTGAGTGACAACGCCATTGCTCTTTCAATGGCGGCATTGTGATTGGCGACATTGTCAGTATCAACATTGTCAACCTCTCAGCACAATGGAAGTGTCTGCATTTAGCCTGCCAACATGTTCCTGTCAGCAGATTAAGTGCCAACATTTCCAGTGTCGGTATTAGGTACCCTGCCCCATCTAAGTCTTATCAATTGTGGTATTTCCATGACACAAGAATAAAAGCATAGCATGACACTAGCATAAACCTTACATTTGCTTTTTTGCTCAAACCTATCATAGATAATTGAGAAAAATTCTTGCACTCACCTAGTTAAAATATTACATTGCATTGAATACTGTTAGCACTTTTTAGGAATAGAACAATTGCAATATGACACAACTATATATGTCACAAGATAAGTTTCATTGTAGCGTGTGTATGTGTATATATATATATATATATATATATATATATATATATATATATATATACATACATATACATATACATACATATATTATATATTTATCTCAAGCCATTTGGTCATATACCATCATTAGCAATGGCTTGAAAAGGGAGAGGTAAAAAAAAGAAATAAATTGATTAATTATATTTGTTTAAACTATTTTAAGGGAGTATTTCATCTGGATATTAATAAAAGTAAAAAGGCATTCTTTAATGCCTTCATGATACTTTTATTTTAAACTTATATACTGCATTTGAAGACTATGCAAGACTAAAACATAACCTCATGTGCAGTTAACTTGAACTACTGTACAGTTATTTAGATTAAGGTTTATTGTTTGTTTCATACTATGGCACTTACAGAAAACAATGCTAACTCATAGAGAGGAAAGAGAGAAGCTTTTATAGCTCAGTGATGTGATGTGAATGGTACCAAGCCTGTGCTAATACTTAGCAGAATATTGTCTACATAAGAATATTTTTTTTTTCATTGCTTGCTTCTTAGTTTGTTTGTTTTTTACATTTTATTTTTTAACATACCAAACTAATTAATATATAAAAAATCTCCGGCGCTAATAGGTAGCACAATAGATATAAAAACACAAATTCAAAATGAACATCAATTGCAGCAAATCAATAGAGGGGGTGCAATCCTCTAATAAACAAACATATCAACCAAAAAGCAGATTGCGCATAAGATGTTCCATTGAAAATACTTATATGTGGAAGTAAGCAAACAAATTGGCTCAATGGGTAAATATATATATGTTTACTCCAGCAGTAGATGAATACATAATATAATAAAAAATATATAAAAAATATAATATAACAACAAATAGATTCCCAAATCACTTATGTATCTATAGCTAATAGGAATCTATATTGAGGATGTAAAAGATATCTCAACAAAAAGCCAAAGGCTAATGTATAACGGATTGTCCATATGACCATAAGAGTAATAGCTCTGTATACAGGTATGAATGAAACAACTTGGTGACGCAAATACATATTTGCATTATGAAAGCGCACATTACAAACCTTGGATAAAGAATATCCCTAGAGGTCAGCTGTGTAGAATAAGGCGTAATTGTACTAGAGATGACGATTTTATTATACAAGCAAAAGAGATGACCAACAATTTCCTTGGAAGAGGATATCCCCAAGATTTGATTAGTGAAGCATGTGATTTTGCACTTAGTAAGAATAGACAAGATTTGTTGATTCCACATGAGATAGTGGAATTAGATAAAGCGAGTAGATATATAGATGTAGAGGTTTCCAAAGACCCCAATAAAAATAAAAACATAGAAGATGATAATATAAATACAGACGAAAATAAAAGTCAAAGTATAAATGAAGATAAAAACATACATGAGGATAAAAATAAAAATAAGAATAAAAATAAAAACAAAAATAAAATTGAAAAATCCACATATAAGTATTTTCAATGGAACATCTTATGCGCAATCTGCTTTTTGGTTGATACCAAACTAATTACTAGTATTCCAACTGATACAAAATTATCATAAAAATATACAAAAAAGTGCTCTGTAATATCAATCCCAACAAAAGTAGATACCAAATGTTGTAGTGGTCAATGATGTCACTAACAAAATCATGGAATATTATAATTGTTTTTATTTATATAGCATCAGCATATTATGCAGGGCTGTACAGAGAATATTTTAATCATTCACATCAATCTGTCCCATTAGGAGCTTACCATCTAAGTTCTCTACCACACACTACATCAATTTTTATCAGCAGCCAATAAACCAATAAAGGTATGTTTTTGGACAGTGGTCAGAAAGTAGAGGACCTGGAGGAAACTTATGCAAGCATGGGGTGGATATGTCCACTCCACAAATTTAGAGCTCTGGTCGGAAAAACAATCCTTGGCCCCCAGTGCTTTAAGACAGCAATGCTAACCACTAAGTTACTCTCCTGTCCTGGACTGAATACGTCATGGCAAAAGCTAAAACACATTAATAATAGCAATGACAAATTGTTACCACAATCTATACAGATATATTATTATTAAATTGCAAAATCAATTGCTGAATTATTGTTTTATCATCCTGACAGTTGGAGAGACACACTTAAAACACAATTTTATAGTTAGTTTACTAATTTTTTCCCAGATTAATGTTTTAATAGTAAATTATTTATATTTCATATGCTGTCCATCTATTAGTAAACAACTGAAAATAATATTAGGTTTTAACATACTTTGATAATATGGGCAGTTAAACAAACTGTTTCATTCAAAAAGGTATGAATCTTATAACAATTGCACATCATGTGCAAGCTTTGAAATTGAACATAAGCACATGTAAAAGTGTGTCTAATGTAAGATTATTGTACTGTGTATATGCACAACTTATTGAGTATTTTGAGTTGAGGCTTTCTTATACTTTCATGCATTTGCACTTGGAGAGGTGTTTGATTCCACTTAAGCTTGGGGAGGTGAGTCAGGGCCATTCACTTATAAGTACATCACAATAACGGTGTGGAGATAAATCATTTAGGAGGCTTATCATTGCACATCCCATAGGCCTAGTGAAAGTTTCAGAGTGGATGCCTTTAACGATACCTGCATTTTTGCATCAACCATATCAATCAACTATATTTAAAGTTGCACTTATCTAAAGATAAACGCAAAGCAAAATACAGCAATATAAATGCAAGTCACATTTTTTTGTGAATGCAAATGTCACATTTGTACATTTAAAGTTAAATCATGATCCATGTGTGGTAACTCAGGAGTGAACATAGTACATTTTGTACAAATGCTATTGTTATCAATAGAATAGAATAAGGTTAGAACACTTGTTTTTTTTAAATTTAGCATTGCTGACTTATTTAATTTACATCTGCAATGCTTCTGCATACAGCATGGCTGCAAATATATTGACCAATATTCATATTAATATATTCCAATGTTTTATTCTAATTTAATTGATAATTGTTTATCTTATTCCAAATTTCTTTTTAGCTCTAAATTTTCCTCTAAGTTGTCAAACCGTGTTTATCGTGGCATAACTATAATTAAACAATATAACACTTGATATAGTACTTTTTTAGTAGAAATAGTTATTCGGGTCTAATCCATGTCTTCAAATTGCATTCAATTAATTACATTGCATATTTCAGTTTGGTAAAATTCAGATTATAAAGTAAGTTAGTATTGTTGTGGAACCAGATACCTTGTTGTTTAAGTGCACATGAGCCATCTTTCAAGAGGAACTTTCTACTTTTATGTGCATTTTTTTTGTCTGTGTCACTGATTTATTTGTGTCTATTGTATATCCTGCGAATGAGCCAAATAAATGATTCATTTTGAGTATGTTTGTCATTTTTGGACTTGGGATATCTACAAATAACAAAAAAATCATCAGCAAAGGGCAACAAATGGATTTTTTCATGTCATATTTCCTATCTAAGTCTGGGTAAATCAACTGCAACGCACAAGCCATTTCCTGAAGGTATTTAAAGAGAGTTTAGTTATAAAATTCATAACATTTATGGAATAGGAATAAACAAATTTAGTCAGATAAGTCATTATATGATCATAAATAAAAGAATCAAATGTCTTCACTAAAAGCAAATGTCAAATGTATATATTTACCATGCTGCAATTCTTCATGTCTATGACCAAAATATAAAAAAATAGTGTGCCAAGCAAGCACATTTAACATGAGATTTTTTTTTTTACTTTTTGTCATTGAAAATGCAATTTCATTCGGCTTACATGAAAGACCTTTAGGACTCCATTTTTTTTTTACTAAGCAAATATGTGCCTCTCTATAACTGAAGCCCTGAAGTGACCTGGTCACAGCTGCTGCCACCTTTCTAAGATTAGAAAGTATAGCTTTATACTGCTTATTTAGCCACCAGTGGCCCCAACCCATTGTTTTCTTCCCCTACCTTTAATTATCCTACCAATCTTCCTTCATATCCCCCCCTTCTCCTTCGTGCCTAAGTTTAATTTGCACTTCAATCACAACAATAAACTAAAAGTTACATGTTACTTTCAATACTGGCATGTATTTGTATCTAATGTGTATCTTATTTTCCAATTGACCTTACTTTATCTTGTTGTGTTTATAATTCTGTTTTCTAGTCAGATATCAATGATCGCTGTAATAATTAGGTTATTTTGTTGGTTTATTGCTTACAACTAAATAATGATTTATTTAAAAATAAATTGATTCACCTCCTTTGAATTGTTGCATTTAACAGTCACAGACTTACAGGATTTGGATATCACACCATTATGCATGGTCGTCACCCAGGCAAGATTGTCTCTTAGTAGAAAAGGAGAGTGTATTGCTGGGGCACTCTAGAAACCAATATAGTAAACTATATATAAAGTTTATTGGTATGCATTAAAAATGCAAAAATAATTTTTTTAATTTTTTAAATACAAAAACTTTGCGAAATATTAAAAACATGAATGTAAACCACAATATAAAATGGTAAAACTATCAGTGAAATATCGCTAGACCGCGCCACAGAACCTTATATTGTACACTTGATAGTATGTAAAGAAAAGCTGTAATGAGATTCCTATCATTCGTAAAAGATCTTAATATTGTCTTAATTATGAGTAATGTATTTTTCACTGTCCAGACAGGAAGCTCTATCTTATATATCAATCATAAATATAAGTCACATAGGGTATTATTATGAGAGTTCTATCCTTCATTCATCCTAGATACTTCCAGGAGTAGTGCTCTTCAAATATTCCAAAAGGCGCATCATTATCTTTATACATAGATGTAACCATTTGTAATTATATATAGGTAATCATGAAAATTCGTTTTATTATCGGGTGACCATTCAGTCACTGCATTCAGAGATACACTAGTATTATGTCCAGTGTTTCCTTACTAATGATGAGGCAGTGCTCATATAGAACCACTGAGACGGATTTTCTGCCTTAAATATAATAAGAAGAAATTCTCTATGTCATAACCTAATGCATCATCTATATTTCTAAAGATATATTTATTATTTCAAAGAGGGCTGTGGACGCGTGTAACACCGAAGCGCATTTTGCTAACACTGGCTTTGTCAAGGCAACCCGACTAAGCCCCATGATTGGTTATTTATAGCAGGGGGAACCTCCCATATATGATGTCTTCCTTGGCAACATATATTGATAATCATGTCCATCCCACAAGAGTAAATGATGTAATACTCCAATATATGTGATGTCACCCTTTTTTCACTTATCCCTTTGTATAATTGAATATTTCATGTGTTTTTTTTTATTTACATTTTTTTACTTATTAATTTTATCACAATATTTTTCATACTAGAGATGGCCATATGGTTTGAAGCTGGGTTTTTGCAGGGGCTCGGAGCGTCCCAGCTCAGAAACACCATTCATACTGCACCTTGGACCCGGGAATTTCCCGGGTTGACCCCATTCATACTGCACAAGTCTGTGCCCTGGCAAATTGTGGGAGTCATCACCAGAGCACTTTTTATTGGCTGAAAGCTGGAATATGAAAAAAAAATAAGATCTCTCTCTCTCTCTCTCTCTCTCTCTCCCCCCCTATGCAACTATGCAAAAACCCGGGTTGCACCATTCATAGTGCAGGCGACCCGGGAATTACCCCTCGATAAATTCCGGGTCGAAGACCCGGGTTTTTACACCCGTGATTTTTCACTTGTACCATTCATACTGCACCAAGACCCGGGTCGTTTGAGCTCGCCCCGGGAAAAACCCGGGATTTTGGTGCAGTATGAATGGGGTATAAGATGGATCACTGTCCTCTGCTAGTCAGAGGACATGTGTTTGATTCTTTAGACTAATATTGTTCATCTTTATAACATGAAATGTGTAATTTAATGGTGATTCTAAGAATATTTTCTGTATTATCCAATATTGTATTACCTTTATTGTCCAATAGGACTCATATGTTAAGGCACACATCAGCAGAACTGCTGAAAGGACCCTTCTTTATGGGTACACTGTCACTAACAGAATGCCCACGATTAGACATACCATTGGTGGATGGACTCTCCACAGGGATTGGTGTCATTTCTGATTAAGATCTTACATTATCCTCTAATGCCTTACTGTTTTCTTGCAGCTTGGCTTTGACACATAACAGTAGTTGTGCACCACTTTTAGACTCAAATTACTTGGTCTTGCTTGGTCACGAGTGACCGTACAAGAAGAAGGCTCGGTAACATTTTTGGATCTGCCACTTATAGAGAAAGGCAAAGGCCTCATTCTCTCTTTGCCACTGCGTGTGTAGAATGGCATGTTGCAATTTTTTTTTTTATCGGCAGATAACTTTTCCTCAGTTACACTTCTTTTTCGCTTCAACACGGTAAAAAAAAAATTGGGTGTATTTTTTTTTTGACTGATTTCAAAAGACTGTGTAGTTTGACATCGCCTTTCCCAGATGACGTACTGGGAACACTACCATCAGGACTGGTGATAGAATCTGGTTGCTAATTCTGCTCATATGTGGACTGCTTTGAATCCATTATAATGAGGCCAAAGCACTTGTAGTGCTACAAATTGTTTTAGATACTGCTGACAAATCTGACTTTTGACAGCCAGAAAAATTACAGTAAAACACTGGGGAATATGGGACACCCCAAAAGCACTTGGAGTGCTAAAAATAGTTTTTTTTTCTGCTGACAAATATGACTTTTGACAGCCAAAATAATTAATGCAAAAGAATGGGGGACACCCCAAAAGCACTTGGAGTGCCAGAAACTGAACAAAAACCCTCCTCTATCCTCCTCTTACTGCTGTAACAACTGGTATTAAGATTAGAATGATATTGAATAGAAAGCATTATGTGTCCAATTACTGCTCTGTCCCTGCGCTGATATAGCCAGTGTGACCTAACCCTGCTTTCTCTCTCTGTCAAATGGCGATGGATTACTGTGGAGGCTGGTATTTATGCTTTTCAAATCTCGCGAGAACCGAGCTCAGAAATACGAATACGCCATAATGATGTTTTGCCTCAATTTCGAATCCGAACGGGCGGGAGAGTACCGAGCGTGCTCGGCTCGGTACTCGGATAGGCTAAATTCGGATGAATTCGCATCTCAGGGAACCGAGCCCGCCCATCTCTAGAAATAATGAATATATCTTTAGAAATATAGATGGTGCGTTAGGCTATGACATAGAGAGTTTCATCTTATTATATTTAAGGCAGAAGAAAAAGGAAAATCCTCCATTATTAAATTGAACCATTCCTCTAGGGAGTTTTCGGAACCACCCGATGCGGTATATATCCATTTTGTTAGGATTGTCTCTTAGACAGAGGATTCTACACAAAAACATGATTAGGTTCTATCCATTAAATATGTCATTTTAAATAAATGCAACATTAGAGGTAGACCTTTGTTCCTTTTTAAGGTATTATAGATTACCAACCTTATGCAGCTGGATTAATAGTGTAATCAAGACTACCGCCAAGCTGCAAAGCATGCACATAATCATGTGTCATTGGAAGTCTTGAGTAGTTAGACCTGAACAGATCAAAGTGTTAGTTGAGAAGAGCTTGATCATGTTTTCTAAGTGCTTCATCAATGTACGGGACAATACCAATTTGGATAATGATTCCATGAGTGCAGAATTTTTTCGTAACTGATCCCTTCTCTTCTGCTCTTTTTTGGCCCACTATAAATGAAACATTAAATACTTAAAAATAATATATGACATTAATTCTACCAGACTAGGCTGAAAAATTCATAATGACCTTCAAAACTAAAATATTTTTAGTCAAATGTAATATGCAAAGAAATAACCTGAATGATCACAAGCAGAACAATAAATCATCCATTTTACTCCATTCTAAAAAAAAAAGATCAAATTATGGATAAAACACAGGTATGTTTCAAACAACACACTGCATTTAATCATAGTCATTTATTAAACTTAATTTAAGAGCATTAACATCATATTGCACAAATGTATTTTTGTTTATTTTTTGTGCTTTATTAACCCTTGTGTATATATACTGTTTTAAATTAAACCCTAATTCAACCTACCATCAGCAAGAAAATGTATTGTACCTAAATTTATGGCATGCTCTCTTTTCCGTTTTCATAATATCTCTCTGGAACAATACACAAAGAATACAATAAAGTGGATAAAAAAATAAAATGAAAGACATATATTTTAGTGAAATATAGTAATGGTAATTGCATAGCTAATCTGGTACAGGATGCTCTAAATATATTACAGACACAGAAATCTGTTGTCAGATTTGAATTTTTAAAGATTACAAGCAGGAGGGAAAAATAAAACAACTGACATATCCAATTTACTTATTAGAAAGCTTGTGGAGCTGGAAGCCAAACATAAAGCATGCGCTGACAGAAATTAATTTATGCAAATAATAGAAGTCAGATATAAAAATAAAATAATTGTCATGTATAAAATTGCTAAGCTCTAAAACTGTCTAGAGAAATCAAAACACTATTCAGAGTTGAGCAAATGAGCTCAGTCAGTTACTGAGTCATGTTATTTTCAAAAGAATGGACAATGGAATTAATATGTGCCAAGTACCATGGCTGATGACTAGAGATGGTATCAGAGACTTGTAAGGAGATTTAGGATGGGGGATGAAGTGTATATTCTTAAAGCCTACATTAGTTATTGCTATTCTACTGCCACTCAGTTATGGGGAAAATAATTTGGTATTTTTTCTTGCACATTTAGAAAGTAAGAAAAGTTGAAAATAAGTTTCACAGCTTATGACACACTGCAGTGCAGATATTATTGTAGTACATAGCTCAGATTCCATTACGTTTCATGTTTTGTGTATTTACTATAAAAGACGTATTGCTGTAGTTAAAATGTATTCAAGCCTTGTTTTATTAGCCAGCCATCTTAAGTAATGCTTGAAGTCTAAAGAATAATTTTATTAATTGGGGAATATGTCAGCTGAAAGAGGCTAAGTGGGAGAGTTTGGCTACTGTTAGTAGAGATAAACGGTTCGGATTCGGAGAAATCTGAAAAATCCGAATTATAGGGTACTGATTTGAACTGATTCATCACTCAGTTTCTTGTGCCAAATTCAGACCAGAAAATGAGGCAAAACATAAATTTCCAGTAAAATGTCAGATCTCACGAGTTTTTGTCTACTTGTTGTAATAGTATATTAGTAAACTAATTAGGAGAGGACAAAAATATTCTTTCTTGCTTTTAAAATCAAAGTGTTTTAATCTGAAGGCAGTTGTGCAAGGGTCAGTGACATCTGAACTATTTACTGGCGATAAAACAGGGTGTTTTTTGTCTGTGAGCAGCACACCTCACCAAAAAAAAGTTATACACTTTTTTCCCTTTTAAAACCTCAAGTGTTTCAAGCTGATTGCAATTGTGTTAGAGGCAGTATCAGTGATATCTATACTATTAAGTGACCCAAAAAACAGGGTGCTCTTTGACTCTAGGCTGCACACCCCAAAAATCATATATATATATATATATATATATATATATATATATATATATATATATATATATATATATAAATATATATATATATATATATATATATATATATATATATATGAGACTCCTCACTCCAGGCTTCCTTACCAGTAGCTGTTTTATTTTAGCATCAAACAGCATAACATAAACGATGAACAATCCACGGCTTTCTGACAAGCTAACTATGCCCACACACCCTGTCTATTGTTCGGCCACTTGTCGGCATCATAAACCCCGTCCACTAGATCCCACAATCCTTTTATACACACACACACCACAGCAATCACACCCATGTCAAGCACCTATGTTTGAACATGTGAACACCTTTCATCAGGTCCTATTCTGGTTAACTTTTCATATATATATATATATATATATATATATATATATATATATATATATATATATATGAAAATTGGGGCAAAATTAGTAGTTTGCCACAGGCGTCTAAGAGAGAAGTTAGAAATTCAGCTGACCGTCTGCCGGGCAAACCTGCAAACATGGTTACACATTTGTACAGCGGTGCACCTAATTCAAATATATTCAGGTGGAGGACATGTTTGTGATAAAATAATAATGTAGATTGTGATAAAACATACATTCTATCTATCTATCTATCTCTACAGGGGAATGCTGGGCTGCGGGGCATCTGTCCCCTGGGTCAGTCCCACTGGGCCACCTGCAATTTTTCCTTTAAAATGCTCCAAATAGGCTGCTGAGTCGAGTCTTACCCCCCTCCCAGACTAAAATTTGCCAGCCCTCCCCTGTGTATATCTATATTTATTGCCATGCAGCTGGTACCATATATAATGTTGGATATAGTCCCACTACACAAAAGTTGAAGCAAGGAATAGGCAAGTAGCTACCAACCAGTGTGCCTTACATCAGTAGTAGGAAATTGATGGAAACACACTTAAAAGATTTATAGAATATCTCAAAACCAGCAACTTACAGGATCCAAAACAGAATGAATTTATTGGGGGAGTGGGTTCATGTAAAACAAATCTTGCCTGAACTTTTTGGCATTCTTTTTTTTCTTGTTAACTAAAGTAATAGATCAAGGGGAGAGGGCGCAGATGCAGGTTATCTAGACATTTGTAAGGCTTTTGACATTGTCCCACATTGTAGACTGTTAGATAAACTCGAAAGCTTGGGACTGGATTCTAAGATGGCTGAATGGATAAGATCTTTGTTGCAGCAGTGGACAAAGTATGGGTATATATGGTGGTTTGTTCTTTCTAGGGGGGGTGGGGCTCGTTTTTTTCAGCGGACCCCACTCCCTATGGAATCCAGCCCAGCGCTGAACAATCTAGGGTTGGTTAGTCATTATGGCAGGGGGACCCCTGCCGTGCGTCCCCCTGCTATAGTGCCGCCAACCCTGGCTGGTTTGCCTAGTGCTGGTAAAGTGAAAAGTAACGTAGCGCATTGCGCATGCGCTACGCTACTTGCGTAAGCTGTAATACAGTAAATACAGCTTACGCAAGTAGCGTAGCGCATGCGCAATGCGCTACGTTACTTGCGTAAGCGCTAGATACTGTAATATGTGATTTCCCCACTAGCGTGGGAAAATACCATAATACAGTAGTTAGCTCTTACGCAAACGGCGTAAGAGCATTGCGGAACGGACCTCCTACTAGGTTGGAGGTGTTTGCGGTGCCTCAAGTTTATTTTTTTTGGAAACTTCAATCAAGCCTAAAGAGTCGGGATGTTACAAATATGTGCCCCTTCTGGGCGAAGAGTTCCTGTTGGAAAAGATTCCCCTTATGGAGGTATAAATGGCTGGGACTGGGGCAAGCCGGCAAGATGGATTTACAAATACTTAAGGACAGGACCAAGCCATCAAGAAAGAAGTCATCATTGGTAAGTATTTGTTTTTTTTTATTTTTAATAAATAGTGGTGGTTAACAAGAGGGTGGCTAGTGTCTTTATTGTGGGTTTTATTATTTTTAATAAATATGTGTGGTTTGTATGAGGGTGTTGTGGCTTTGTAAACTTTTTTCTTTGTGGAACTAGCAAGCCAGCCAGGGATGTCAGGGCATGTTGGCACTTGTGGTTCTCCAAGTGCCAACATGCCCTGGCTGCTGTGGGTATGCTGGTGCTTGTAGTTATACAAGCACCAGCATGGCCACACTGTTTTTGGCAACCTGGCTGGCTGGGACTTGTAGTTCCACAAACAAAATTGGTGTCAGTTTGTTTTTTTCTACTATTTACCGCCGTATTACCCTACTACCCACAGCCCAGGGGTAGTAGGAAGAGCCCTAGTGCTATCAGCACTGGGCTGGTTCTTTTTTAGGGGGGAAGCCCGCTCGTTTTTTTCAGCGGACCCCACTCCCTAGGGAATCCAGCCCAGCGCTGAACAGTCTAGGGTTGGTTAGTCATTATGGCAGGGGGACCCCTGCTGCGCGTCCCCCTGCTATAGTGCCGCCAACCCTGGCTGGTTTGCCTAATGCTGGTAAAGTGAAAATCGGGGGAACCCCATGCAAAATTTTTCCCCGATTTTCACGGGACCAGCACTAGTCAGGCAGCACTAGGGTTAAGCATAAATAGCGGGGGGACCCCACGCTTTTTTTAAAAAAAAACTTTTATCTGTTCTTTAACATTTTAACACTGCCAGGGCAGTGTAACAGTGATGTGTTGATACAACACGCTGCTATCAAGCAGCGTGTTGTATCTGGAGTGTTTAGAAGCAAACTCTCCTGAGTTTGCTAACTCGCAGCTTCATACATTGTAGACTTGTATAGCTGCAGTGGCAAACAGTGGTGAGTTTGATCTCTGGCGATTTTGCAAGTGGCGATTTTGTATGAAAACTCAGCTTCATACATCGGCTAGTTTTAACTCTCCTGAGAAAATCGCTAGAGTTGCAAACTCGCAGCTTGATACATTTACCCCCAGGTGTTCACAAGTGTGTGGTACCATGCCAAAAAATATTTTTCAAACCAGCAGCTTAGTAGATCTAGCCCCTGCCCTTTTCAGACTTTTGTGAATAATATGATCTTCTTTTGCCGTGTCCTAGATCCTGTTGGCCCATATATATTTTTATATTTGTATTCTCTGCTGTCAAATTGAACATTATGTGTAGGCAACATAATCTGTATTAAAGTGTATGGTGTATTCTTTCATTTAACTAATATACAGGAACTGTAGGCACTTTGTGCTGTGAAAAGTGTCTCCATGTGTTGCCAATCTAATTATCCTTTAGACAGAAAATTGTCAAGACATTGTGACTTCTGAACTTCTGTATATTAAGGCATATCTCTTGATACTTACAGTATTGATATAAACACTGACAGAACACCTGAAATGTACAGAGTACTTTCTGTAATTTCTCCACAAATGCTTTAAGACAGTATGTGTTCAAAAAACCTCTTCAAGGCAAGAAAACTTTGATCATTTAATCATTTATACTGACTTGTATTTCCCTTTATTACACAGACATTGACAATGTTCCAGAGTCAATCCAGGACTTTGCCACAACTGCAACTG
Source organism: Mixophyes fleayi (assembly GCF_038048845.1). NCBI lineage: Eukaryota > Metazoa > Chordata > Amphibia > Anura > Limnodynastidae > Mixophyes > Mixophyes fleayi. The sequence continues at coordinate 118,280,699 of NC_134403.1, read as the reverse complement.
CTAATCTACTGGTGAGCTCAGAACCTGTCAACTCTACTGATGGTTCAGCTCTGACACTGTTATCTGTAATGCTCAACTGGCCATCTGCTGAAGGACAGTATGGCTTTACTGACAGTTGATGACAAGAGGTCTTGCCTTCCCTGAGGCAAATATTTATGTCACTCACTATGCAAGTACTTGTGGGCCCAACTTTACTGTTTCTCCCATTCACACAGCTTTGGTACATGTAGACGGATGGTACCTGACAGCCTGGAAATATTTAGAAAGGGAGATAAAGCACATGAAGAATTCGGTCTCCATCTTGACCGGTAGTATCAGAAAAATTGTGGAAAAAGCTGTCAGAAAAATTCTTTCCTCTGTTAAGCAAGCGATCCATCCAACAGTTCTGCCGGATAAAGTTGATGAACAGAAGTATAGTCAATCAACACCTTTAATGTGGCCAACTCATAGTGAAGAATAACTGATACATCATTGGAATCCACCTGTTATAATGTGATACATCTCCTACCATTCAGAGCAGGGCTATGTCTATTGGAGGCATGCAGACAGCATGACCTCTCCTCAAATAAGATATCAACCCATTCCAAAAAGTACTGGGGTTTTACCCAGGCACCCCTGGACTGTGTGTATAGGGATAATAATTTATAAAATTGTCCCAACACACACTGGCAACCATAGGCTGTCAGTACCTGCTGCAGGCCATGGATTTAATAGTCAAAAATAACCACACACTGAAAGCAACTCTGACTGGAGTCCTGATGCAGGAACACAATACAGGAGAGGAGAGTCAAAACCCATTCATCCAATCCCCAGTACACGCTATGTTGGTTGTTAATATGGTGTGAATACAAAATATAAGTGTAAAAAGTCACAATTTTACCCCAGTTAACCTACATACTGTGCTGTAGTGTACAAAATCTACAAAATATTTTCATTTTTTGCAAAAAAACCCAAAACAAAATTACATGAGAAACCTTTGTTGTTTGCATATGCAGGGCATGGAACTGTGGATTGTATTTGTAAATGTACAGTAATTACCATAGTAAAGCACATTGTACTCCTTTTGACCTTTTGTATTGTATAGTAGCAAAATGACATGCATGAGTGTACATTGTCATTTGTAATATCAGTGATGTAAAAGAATATGGCTAATCATGGGTGTAACTAGTAGGGGTGTGCACCGGGCACTTTTAGTGTTTTGTGTTTTGGGTTCTGATTAGCTTGAGGTTTTGCCAAAACACCTGATGAAAGGTTTTGGTTCTGATTTTGGGTTTTGGGTTCTGATTTATTTTTTAAAAAGCATAAAAAGCGCTAAAATCCTGTTTTTTGGTTGTTTTCCACTCCTACGCTATTATTAACCTCAACAACATTCAATAACAATCATTTCCACTAATTTTCAGTCTATTTTGAACACCTCACACCTCACAATATTGTTTTTAGTCCAAAACGTTGCACCGAGGTAGTTTTCTGGACTGCGTAGTGGAGAGGGCCCGGTACCCAATTTGGTACCGGGGCCACAATACCTCCGCCTTCAAATGGTCTCCATTCCACTGCACAGCTGCCTGCTCCTACATCCTCTGCAGCATATACAGGGTGTAGTTCAAGCGCGTCAATACCTCTTGTTTTTGACAATGACAGGTCATTTTCATTAATTTTGGATTTGGCAGCAACAGTCAACGTTTTTTAATATCTGATACGCATCTATCTGGACTGCGTAGTGGAGTGGCACTGGTACCGAATTTGATACCGGGGCCACAATATATCACCCTCAACTGGTCTGAATTCCACTGCACAGCTGCCTGCTCCTACATCCTCTGCAGCATATACAGGGTGTAGTTCAAGCGCGTCAATACCTCTTGTTTTTGACGATGACAGGTCATTTTCATTAATTTTGGATTTGGCCCCAACACTGAATGTAGTTTAATATCTGATACGCATCTATCTGGACTGCGTAGTGGAGTGGCACTGGTACCCAATTTGGTACCGGGGGCACAATATATCACCCTCAACTGGTCTGAATTCCACTGCACAGCTGCCTGCTCCTACATCCTCTACAGCATATACAGGGTGTAGTTAGAGCGCGTCAATACCTCTTGTTTTTGACGATGACAGGTCATTTTCATTAATTTTGGATTTGGCCCCAACACTGAATGTAGTTTAATATCTGATACGCATCTATCTGGACTGCGTAGTGGAGTGGCCCCGGTACCCAATTTGGTACCAGGGCCACAATACCTCCTCTAACTGGTCTAAATTCCACTGCACAGATAAAAACAAAGAACATAGTATTAGAAATGGCAGTTCCTCTTTTTTGGAACTATAAAAACAAAGAACATAGTAATAGAAATGGCAGTTCCTCTTTTTTGGAACTACAGAAACAAAGAGCGTAGTAATAGAATTGGCAGTTCCACTTTTTTGGAACTACAGAAACAAAGAACGTAGTAATAGAAATGGCAGTTCCTCTTTTTTGGAACTATAAAAACAAAGAACATAGTAATAGAAATGGCAGTTCCTCTATTTTGGAACTATAAAAACAAAGAACATAGTAATAGAAATGGCAGTTCCTCTTTTTTGGAACTATAAAAACAAAGAACATAGTAACAAAAATGGCAGTTCCTCTTTTTTGGAACTATAAAAACAAAGAACATAGTAAAAGAAATGGCAGTTCCTCTTTTTTGGGACTACAGAAACAAAGAACGTAGTAATAGAAATGGCAGTGCCTCTTTTTTGGAACTATAAAAACAAAGAACATAGTAATAGAAATGGCAGATCCTCTCTTTTGGAACTACAGAAACAAAGAACATAGTAATAGAAATGGCAGTTACTCTTTTTTGGAACTACAGAAACAAAGACAACCTCCTTCAACTAGTCTAAATTCCACTGCACAGATGGCGGACACCGGACGCACGTCTAACACCAACATAGCAGTTACAGCCGCAGTTATTTGCAATAGGGTGACTACTGTCGTACTTTGTGCTCATGGCAAACGACTGTTGGACGGTCAACTGTTTGGTGAAAGACGTAGCGTTCTTGCGACTTCCCCTCTGGGAAGATGACCGACTACCAGCAGCAACAGCAGCAGTGGCAATAGTAGGCGTACCGCTGCAGGATTCCTCTGATGAATCCCGTTTTGAAGAGGACTCAGTCTGGCTGGTGACATGGCCTGCAGGACTAAATCTGATAGAGAACGTGGAGGAAGTTGACGAGGAGGGTGTTGGTGGTATGTATCCAACAGGACCAAGGGATTTAGGTGTCCCTGGACTGCTGACGGTCCTAGCCACAGGTCCTGAACTAAACACTGAATTATGAAGGTTCTTCAGGTGACGTATAAGTGAGGATGTCCCTAGGTGACCAAGATCCTTACCCCTGCTTATTTGAGCTTTGCATAAGCTACATATGGCCATACATTTGTTGTCCGGATTCGGATAAAAATAACTCCAGACAGAAGAGGTGGATTTTTTGGTCTTCTGACCAGGCATGACGATGGGCTTTTTCATCCCATGGACAACAACTGTTTCCCCCCCGGTTGCTCATTTATGATAACCACATCAGCATCCTCCTCGTCAAGTTCCTCCTCAGCGCCAGCTACATCAATATCCTCCTCCCGGTGTACAACATTCACACCTTCATTAGCCAAATCTGTAACTGGACTGTGGGTGATCCTTCCAGCATATGCAGAGGGCGTGCTAGAAATGGTTGAAGCAGCCACCTCTTCCTGTACAGTGATGGGAAGGTCAGGCTTCGCAACCACAAAAACCCTTGGAGTCGCTGGACTTGGACTAGTTGTTGATGACAGCTTAAGTCTCTTAAATTTGTTAGAGGGGGGGGGGGGAGGAGAAGTGCTTAGATCCATGGGTGAAGCTGAACCACTAGTCATGAACACGGGTCAGGGCCTAAGCCGTTCCTTGCCACTCCGTGTCGTAAATGGCATATTGGCAAGTTTACGTTTCTCCTCAGATGATTTTAATTTTCTTTTTTTGATAATTTTTGGGAACTTTGGGTTTTTGGATTTTACATACCCTATACTATGAGATTGGGCATCGCCCTTGGCAGCCGACGTTGATGGCATTTCAGCGTCTATGTTAATGTCTTGTCTAGTGGAAGCAGCTTCAGCATTAGGAGGAAATGGGTCTTGATCTTTCCCTACTTTATCCTCCAAATTTTTGTACTCCATTATATGCAGCACAAGAGAGCATACCCCTAAACCACACACACTTTGGGACTACAGAAACAATGACCGTAGTAATAGAACTGGCAGTTCCTATTTTTTGGGAACTACAGAAACAATGAACGTAGTAATAGAACTAGCAGTTCCTATTTTTTGGGAACTACAGAAACAATGAACATAGTAATAGAACTGTCAGTTCCTATTTTTTGGAACTACAGAAAGAATGAACGTAGTAATAGAACTGGCAGTTCCTATTTTTTGGAACTACACAAACAATGACCGTAGTAATAGAACTGGCAGTTCCTATTTTTTGGAACTACACAAACAATGACCGTAGTAATAGAACTGGCAGTTCCTATTTTTTGGAACTACAGAAATAATAAACGTAGTAATATAACTGGCAGTTCCTATTTTTTGGAACTACACAAACAATGAACGTAGTAATAGAAATGGCAGTTCCTCTTTTTTGGAACTACAGAAATAATGAACAGTATATAAATAAATAAATAGTAAACAGCAGTACCTATTATTTTTTTGGTACAGCAGCAACAGTGAACGTAGTTTGACTTTTAAATAGCAGTACCTATTATTTTTTGGTACAGCAGCAACAGTGAACGTAGTTTTACTTTTAAATAGCAGTACCTATTATTTTTTGGTACAGCAGCAACAGTGAACGTAGTTTTACTTTTAAATAGCAGTACCTATTATTTTTTGGTACAGCAGCAACAGTGAACGTAGTTTGACTTTTAAATAGCAGTACCTATTATTTTTTGGTACAGCAGCAACAGTGAACGTAGTTTGACTTTGAAATAGCAGTACTTAGTATTTTTTAACTAATTTTTTTATCTTTTTTTTCAATTATTTTTTTATCATTTTTTTATAATTTTTTTATAATTTTTATTTTTTTATTTTTTAGAACTTTTGAATAATTTATAAATGACAATGCCCTTAGCAGAACAGAGCACAGGACAAAGGCAGCACCACTGGACTCAGCAGGACAGAGCACAGGACACAGCACCACTGGATTTGGCAGGACAGAGCACAGGACAAAAATACCACTGCACTCAGCAGGACAAAGCACTGGAAAAAATAACCACTGGACTGATCAGCAGGACAGAGCACAGGACCAAGTAACCACTGGATATTAAGCAGGACAGAGTGACAGTACACAGGACACAGGACGGAGCACCACTAAACCTATAACCTCCCTCTTCAATGATCTGAGCCCGACTGAAGATGCCGGGCGCGAGCGGGGAATTTATGCAATCCGAGTCAGAGCCTCAGTTTAATTTTTTTGGGCGCCGGAAATACCCGAACAGTGCTCGGATCCCGTCAGATCTGCACTGTTCGGGTGGGCTCGGATTAGAGTAATCCGAGACCGCTCATCCTTAGGAACTAGAAATATCTGGCCGACATAGCAAAATTGTTATGGGATCGTCTACGCACCATCATAATGCCATAATCACCATAAAGTCTGCTCCCATCCCAGTCAGTCATCAAATAGGAAAGATTCCAAAACCATATTAGGTTTGCACTGAAAGGGACATTGTAAATAAACATGTGGCTTATACAGTGAAAGTTTTTTCATGCAGGTCAGCATGTCACTTGTACAGTACATATAATATATGTATTTTTTTCTACACCACATCACAATTTGGCATTACAAGAAGGATTTACAGAAAAATCATTTCCATTGATAATTGGAGAAGATGTATTTCACCCAGGGAGAATATTGCATGTTTTTCAGGCATTTAGATACAGCACACCCTGCACTATGTGGTGAGAAATATTTTAAAAATGTTATCATGCACTACAAAACTGTAGAGTAATCAATGAAAAAATTGTGGATACTGGTGGTTGGTATATCATATTTTCCTGAACACAATTCTCCAGTTTTTCAGTATTCCCTGTGTATTTACTAAACTGCGAGTTTGAAAAAATTGAGATGTTGCCTATAGTAACCAATGAGATTCTAGTTAGCATTTATTGAATACATTCTCAAAAATGACAGCTAGAATCTGATTGGTTGCTATAGGCAACATCTCCATTTTTCCAAACTTGTTGTTTAGTAAATATATTCCCCAGTGTCATTGGGCTGCCGTTTCAATGCCAGCAATCACCATAGTGTATTTAATTTTAGTTGGAGGCACGTGTTAGAGCTAAAACTAAAAAGTGTAATTTATTTTTTTACAGTGGACTTATGATTTTTGTTTATAATACACACATGCAAAACATGTTTTATGCAGTACAATTAAGTTTTTGTAGGATCATCAATTAATGCAAATTTGAGGCTTTTGCATAATAGTACTGCACACTACAATACAGCTGTGCAAAGTGTGGGATACAATAATCTGCACCTTGCAAAATCCTCAATATGTATTACAGTGCAGAAATGTGTTTATTAAAGTACAATACATTAAATTGAGTTGTCAGAAGTCATTAATACATGTTAACATGTGGAAGGATGTGGTTTATCATTCCAATATAGTGGTAGCTACTGTAGATCAAGGTCGGACTGGCCATCTGGCACTTCTGGCAAATGCTGGCCCGACTCCTTCTGTCTTCCTGGTGGCTGGTTCCTCACCGGGAACCAGCCACCTCTGTTGCACGCTCCTCAGCTCCCTCCCCTATTATGCTTATGTTACAAGAAATCTGGACAGTTTCCAAACATATTTTTTCTGAATGAGAGTGGCGGGGGTGAGTAGGGGCTGCTGGGAGAGGGGTGAGAGATACATACAGAAGTGGAAGCTGCTCAAATCAATTTATAGGCCATAACAGGTGCTTGAAAGGGTGGGGTTATCCTGCAAGGAACATACACACAACATTTTTTCCCCCAGCACACAGCTATAGCCAGCAACAGATCTGCCATTTCTACTGTAGATAAAAATGCAAAAGTCTTTGTTGCACACATTTGCAAATGTATGTTTAAGCCATCCGCCACGCCAAGGCGCTTTTGCTAATAGGATGGTCCTACTCTAAACAATGAGAGTCCCATATATTTGGGCCGCATGGTGGATGGATTAAACATACATTTGCAAATGTGTGCAACAAAGACTTTTGCATTTTTATCTACAGTAGAAATGGCAGATTTGTTGCTGGCTATAGCAGTGTGCTGGGGAAAAAATGTTGTGTGTATGTTCCTTGCAGGATAACCCCACCCTTTCAAGCACCTGTTATGGCCTATAAATTGATTTGAGCAGCTTCCACTTCTGTATTTGTCTGAGGGGCATGTTGGTGTCAGTAGCTGAGAGGGGGTACTGGCACTGAATTGCTGTTTGGAGGCTTTTGGGGTACCTCTTTGGTTAGTTGGCTCTCAATTTAAAAACACATATGTATGGCCCAAATATATGGGACTCTCATTGTTTAGAGTAGGACCATCCTATTAGCAAAAGCGCCTTGGCATGGCGGATGGCTTAAACATACATTTGCAAATGTGTGCAACAAAGACTTTTGCCTTTTTATCTACAGTAGAAATGGCAGATCTGTTGCTGGTTATAGCAGTGTGCTGGGGGAAAAAATGTTGTGTGTATGTTCCTTGCAGGATAACCCCACCCTTTCAAGCACCTGTTATGGCCTATAAATTGATTTGAGCAGCTTCCACTTCTGTATTTGTCTGAGAGGCATGTTGGTGTCAGTAGCTGAGAGGGGGGTACTGGCACTGAATTGCTGTTTGGAGGCTTTTGGGGTACCTCTTTGGTAAGTTGGCTCTCAATTTAAAAACACATATGTATGGCCCAAATATATGGGACTCTCATTGTTTAGAGTAGGATCATTCTATTAGCAAAAGCGCCTTGGCGTGGAGGATGGCTTAAACATACATTTGCAAATGTGTGCAACAAAGACTTTTGCATTTTTATCTACAGTAGAAATGGCAGATCTGTTGTTAGAGGGGTGAGAGAGCCAGGGAGTAGGGGCTGCTGGGAGAGGGGTGAGAGAGCCAGGGGGTAGGGGCTGCTGGGAGAGGACTGAGAGAGCCAGGGGGTAGGGGCTGCTGGGAGAGGGGGTGAGAGAGCCAGGAGTGAAGGGGGTGCTGGGAGAGGGGGTGAGAGAGCCAAAGGTGAAGGGGGTGCTGGGAGAGGGTTGAGAGATCAAGGGGGAACGGGGTGCTAGGAGAGGGGTGAGAGAGCCATGGGGAAGGGGGTGATAGAAGAGAGGGTGAGAGAACCAGGGGGGAAGGGGGTGCTGGGAGAGGGGGTGAGAGAGCCAGGTGGGAAGGGGGTGTTGGGAGAGGGGTGATAGAGCCAGGGGGTAGGGGGTGCTGGGAGAGGGGGTGAGAGAGCCAGAGGCTGCTGGGAGAGGGGGTGAGAGAGCCAGGGAGTGAAGGGGGTGCTGGGAGAGGGGGTGAGAGAGCCAAAGGTGAATGGGGTGCTGGGAGAGGGATGAGAGATCAAGGGGGAAGGGGGTGCTAGGAGAGGGGTGAAAGAGCCAGGGGGAAGGGGGTGCTAGGAGAGGGGGTGAGAGAACCAGGGGGGAAGGGGGTGCTGGGAGAGGGGGTGAGAGAGCCAGATGGGAGGGGGTGTTGGGAGAGGGGTGAGAGAGCCAAGGGGTAGGGGGTGCTGGGAAAGGGGGTGAGAGAGCCAGGGGCTGCTGGGAGAGGGGTGAGAGAGCCAGGGGGTAGGGGGTGCTGGAAGAGGGGGTGAGAGAGCCAGGGAGGTAGGGGGTGCAGGAAGAGGGGTGAGAGAGCCAGGGAGTAAGGGGGTGCAGGAAGAGGGGTGAGAGAGCCAGGGGGTAGAGGGTGCAGGAAGAGTGGTGAGAGAGCCAGGGGGGTAGAGGGTGCAGGAAGAAGGGTGAGAGAGCCAGGGGGTAGACGGTGCAGGAAGACGTCTGAGTGCCAGGGGGGTAGACAGTGCAGGAAGACGTGTGAGAGTGTCAGGGGAGAAGGTGGTTTAAGAAGACGTGTGAGAGAGCCAGGGGAGAAGGTGGTGCAGGAGGTTAAGTGAGAGGGACAAAGGAGAAGATGGTGCAGGGGCATAGGTAAAAGAAAGTGTAAAGGGAGAGAGATCTTAAGAATGGGAATGTCAGGGATGCAGCCATCATAAAAAAACAAGTAGTAATGAAAAATGTGAATGCACAGAGGGGACAAGTGTTAAAAAAAAAACAAAAAACAAGCCTTCATACTCCATTCACTTATATTTTCCATACCCCCACTTCTAAATTTCTACTTCAACCACTGCCCTCTGTTCCTGCTCCCGACTGCCTGTGTGAGCTGACAGCTTCTGATCGCCCAGCGCGCCCACTAGGAGAACAGAACACAGGATGCCATAATCAGGTAACTTCATATATTTACTCGTGTGCAATGTGTTTTTAATGAACTGGGGGCACTACTGTGTATCCAATGACGTTTAAAACGTAATGTATTGCTCATTATTGCGCTGTAATGTTTCTTGCATATTTATCTGTACAGAGATTTTTAATTAAGAGGAAAAAACATTGCTTGTCATAAATTTTATCTGTGATTGTGTCAATATATCTATTTTTGTTTGCATTGTAAATGGTGTATTAACCTGCTCCTGGGCCTCAAACTCTCAGTATCTGATATACTGTACCAATTTTTATTTGTGAATGAGTTTTGTCTGGGCACTACTAATTATTTGGGGCACTACTATGGCATAATGTTATTTGGGGACACTATTGTGTCATAATATGACCTTGGGGCACTATGATGTGGCATAATATGAACTGGGCACACTACGGTGTGGCATAATATGAACTGGGCGCACTACGGTGTGGCCTAATATGAACTTCTGCCAAAGGCAAGTCTTTCATTGTTGAATATGATGGGAGCCCAAAGAAGTTGCTGTATCATAGTTGATGAGGTTGAAAAAAGACACCAGTCCATCAAGTTCAACCTATTTTGGATCTCCTGCGATCCTGCACTTATATTTGAAATTAATCCAGAGTAGGCAACCGCCCATCTGTTTCAATTTTGAAAATCCGCCCAGACTCAATATTGCAATCCAATTTTTACCCTATATCCACTACTATCCTTTATTTTAAATTAACGGTCGTATCCCTGGATACACCTTTCCGCTAAAAATTTGTCTAACCCTTTCTTAAACATATCTATTGAATCTGCCATCACAACCTTCCCTGGCAATGAATTCCATATCTTGACTGCCCTTACTGTAAAGAACCCCTTCCTTTGCTGGTTGTGAAATTTCCTCACCTCTAACCTTAGGGGATGACCACGTGTCCTGTGGCCCAAAATTCCTCTTGTCGGCCCTGACTGTGAGTCAAGGGGGTAGACGTCTCCAGGTAAATAATCTAAATGTTTCCTATCTGTTTTCCATCAAACTGATGGATCACAACCAATTATCTCTCACCAACATCCAATATCCCCCTTAATTTATATACTGTGTTATTTAAAATGAATAGAAAAGATGCATATCCAGTTACTAAAAAAAAGTTAGTAAAAAAAATATTTTTCGCTGACATTTTGCTGTAGATGGAAATACTTTTAATGCGGCCGTGTGGGTTCAAATGATCATTCAATAGTTATGCTTTTTTAGATATATGTTAGAGTTTTATTTCATGTGGAATGATTCATGAAAATTCTGCCATTACTATTTAATTGAGGGAAAAGGGTATCTGTTACCTATATATGTGTAAGTATTCTATTGTTGCTATCTTGTGGGAGATTTGAAAAAAGCAAAACATTGGTTTCCTACAGTGGCGCCTGTATAATTAGTGGTATTGCTGTAGTATGGGGTGGCGTGGTGGCGGCAATGTTGTAGTGTGTTTGGGGCTTAGTATTGTTAATAAGTAGGAGAGGGTATTGCTGTAATGTGAGGTTGATGCTGGTTTCTGTAATGTGGGGGGTGATGCTGGTTTCTGTAATGTGGGGGGTGATGCCGGTTGCTGTAATGTAGGGGGTGATGCCGGATGCTGTAATGTGGGGGGTGATGCCGGATGCTGTAATGTGGGGGGTGATGCTGGTTGCTGTAATGTGGGCGGTGATGCTGGATGCTGTAATGTGGGGGGTGATGCTGGTTGCTGTAATGTGGGAGGTCATGCTGATTGCTGTAATGTGGGGGGTGATGACGGATGCTGTAATGTGGGGGGTGATGCTGGTTGCTGTAATGTGGGGGGTGATGCGGGTTGCTGTAATGTGGGGGTGATTGATGTAGTATGAGTGTGTGTGGGGGGTTATTTATTGTTTTAATTTGGGCACTAATAATGTATTGTCATGGTATTTATTGATGTAATTGGGCTGCTAACTATGTAATGTTGAGGGTCATTAAGAGAAATAATTCTCCCCCCCCACACACACACTCATACTACATCATATTGTACAGCACCAGCAACGCACACTGCGCCAGCATCAGTGTGCAACAATATAATGCATAGAGCCCACAACACGTGGGCCTGTGTGCTTTAAATGCCAGGGCTGATTTTTAGTCCCAGTCCGGCCCTGCTGTAGATTATAAAGTTAAGATATATTCCATATAAATCCCAGGATGCAGATGTACATAAAACTTTCACATCAGAGTTAACATGTTTAATATTGAAATTTGGCACACTGAAATGTCCCAGTTAACCACTTCATTATAAATGATTCTCTTTGTTTTGTCTTCTATCCACTTGTAATCAAATAGCAAGGTTGTAATCCACTTGAAAAAAATAAAAAAATATATTAAATGACGCAAATTCTAGCTAGGAACATTCACCAAATAATGGCTGAACTGAAATGACAAAGGAAAGGCTTCACCACTCAGCCAATCACAAGAAGTTAAATGCAGTTAACCGTCATTCTGCAGCATGCTCGTAATGAACAATTATCACTGTTTTATTTTCTTGCATAGTAATATATGTTAGTAAAGTGGGGAGATGTACAAGTGACCTTGATCATTTTATACCTAGCTGCCACGCCAGGGTCCTGATTTTTACATATTAACCCAGTACCCACAAACCTGGAGGGTCAAGACCTTACACTTTATGTGGCACAAAAGTGTATGAGCCACAAAGCAGATTTTTAAAAAAAATGGCCAAACTGCATCTTGCTAGCCCCAGCTAGTAAAGACACATTTTTGCTTCATTACAAATCAACATTCCACAGGATTGCAGGTAACACTGCTGATGGCCCATGGTCTCCTCACTAGAGTGGTACCACTCATGAGCATCTTTCATACACATAACTAAACAATCCTACCAGGTCATTAAATAATCATCCATCATAGTGGCCACACCCATGAAAGGCACACTAAAGCATACAGAGCTGACATTGGGCCTTTCGTTGTTCTCTTCCCTCTCTCTCAGTGAGGCTTGGTGCTCAAAGGCCTTATGAAGACCACAGATTTGTGATAATAACCTCAAACCCTATCTCTCATTTTCTCTGGATCTCAGAGGGCACAGCGTTTATCTTTCCAACTGACCTGAAATAGTTACCTAGACTGTTTGCCCATCTTTCACCTTAAGCAACCTAAATTGGGAATGGCATGGGAGGCCCAGAGTGACCCATAAGCTGTTCTAACATACAGTTCCACTGGATTCTCCAGCTTTCTACCCATCTAGAGGAAAAGTTCATGGAAAATCAATGACGCTCTTCGGGAGAAAATCAGCTACTGCCATTTGCCTGTCATATAGTTAGCTGTTTATTGACGACCATGTGAAGCTGCACCTCTTCTTTACATTCAATTTTCCAGGATGGTCTAAGCCTCCCACCGGCCATGCCAGAATTTTCCATGTTGGTTGACTAGACTACATTAACTCCCTTCTATTAGTTACAGCAGTTATGACAAATTGTTACAAAAATAAACATAAATATACCTTTTGATATAAGTATATGTTTCTATACAGTCTCAGATAAATCAAAGAATAACAAAGAACAGTGCTTGTAGTTTTAAACATACATAATTCCCTGTCAGAATATTGACTCCCACAGCACCTCAGTTTGACTGGTTAATTATTGCCCATATTTTCATAGCGGTTTCTTAGGCAGTCTTTAACCTAAGATTCATCATCACTTACTGCTTCACAGTGCACTTTTCCTGTCAGAATAAGTACACAAGTGCTTCTGCTTTAATGGCTAATCTTTTACATACATTCATGACATTTTCTATATAGTCTTCAAAAGTATACATAATAGTATTTATTGCCTCACTAAAACAATGTTCTGTCAATCAAAAATAAATAACAGTCATCAATGTGAAGACATTAATATTTTTCTTATTTTATTTGCTGTAGTGAGTGCTGTTGCAAAAAGAAGTGATACATCTTGTGCTTGTAGAATTTCACTATTGTAGTAATCCATTCATTTTCTCAGCTCTGGAAGTAACCATTTATATGATCTGACTCAAAATAAGTGTTTGTACGTGTAAGCTAAATGGAGAGCATACACTCATACCCCATCCAAGTCTTGGAGAGAGAGTTTTGTTTTGACCAACATGTGTTTTGCACTGTATAAAGCAATGCATGATATACAATATTACTATTATTATCACTATATATGTATAGTGTGCATATATATATATATATATATATATATATATATATTTGTATTTTTTTTTCTTTGTTATATTTGACACGTGCAAGGATTCACTTCATTATAACAAAGAAAAGGAAGAAGAAAAATTTGCAGATCATTTATTTTTGATGGAACAATATCACTCTAAAATTGGAACATTTGTTGTTTTTGTGTACAATAGTTATGGTATGCAAAGCTCCAGGGCTTACATTTTTGGCTTGTGCAATATTTTATTGAAGTATCAGTAGTATCTTCTGTGTGAACAGGGCAGCATCAGTTTGGAATGCTAGGGAAGTATATGTAGTGTGGCAAAAAGGGCAACTTGCCACAGATTGTTAAGAGAGAGACTGATAGTCTTTCTGAGAGTCTGCAGACTCATGCTGCAGACAGGGTTAATCGTTTACACTCCTCTGCACACAGGACACAGGTACACAGGTGGAATACATAGTATGATTAATTTATGGTTTAGTGCAGGGGTGTCCAACCTTTTAGCTTCCCTGGGCCACATTGGAAGATGACGAGTTGGTTTGGGCCGCACATAAAATACACTAACACTAACGATAGCTGATCATCGAAAAAACCATAGAAAACATAGTTAACATATTAAACTTACTTGGAAATGAAGTTAGTAAGAGTTAAGAAACCTGTTGCAGAATCATGATTAAAACAGTAGTCCCAATACCAGCTACAATTTAACTTACCTGCATCTGCCCCTTAGTACCCACTGTCTTGGTCACTCCCTCGACCTTGTCTTCTCTCATCTCTGTGATCTCTCTGACTTCTCCAACTCTCCCTTCCCACTCTCTGACCACCATCTCCTCTCCTTCACTCTGTCCTCCTCACCTGCTCCTGCCTCGCCCAAGGCGACCCTCACCAGGCGCAACCTTGACGCTATTGACCCTACCTCTTTCTCCTCCTCTCTTGAAACTCTCCTATCACCCCTTACCTCCCTGGTCTGTCCTGACCAGGCATCCTCTCTCTACTATCTCTCCCTCACTACTGCCCTGGATGCTGTCGCCCCGGCCTCTACCGTCAGCAGACGCCACATCATTCCCCAACCCTGGCACTCAAAACTCACCCGCTTCCTTCAAAAGTGCTCTCGCACTGCTGAACGCCTCTGGAGGAAATCTCGTTCCCTGGCCGACTTCCTTCACTTTAAATTCATCCTCTCTTCTTTCTGTTCTGTGTTCTGCCCTCTCCCTTGCCAAACAATCCTTCTTTAAGTCCCTCATTTCTTCTCAGTCCTCCAATCCCCGCCACCTCTTTGCCACCTTCAGCTCCCTACTCTCCCCCCCACCCCCTTCTGTCCCGTCTTCCCTCTCCGCTTCTGACTTTGCCACCTTTTTCTCTTCCAAAATTGAGGCCATCAGACTGAATATCTGCTCTTCCCCTTCACCCGCCTCCCTCTTTGCTTCACCTCCCATTAACACCCAACTCTGGTGCTCCTTCTGCCCTACAACAGGTGAAGAAGTTCACTCTCTCATTCAGTCCTCTCCACCCTTTACCTGCCCTCTCGATCTCATCCCCTCTTACCTCCTTCGCTCTCTTTCTCCCACTGCCTGCTCCTACCTCGCACACCTTTTCAACCTATCACTCTCCTCTGGGGTAGTACCCTTCTCATTTAAATACGTATAAAAATAGTCAGGTTCTGGGCGCTTGTAAAGGAAAGATATATCAATTTAATATGGATAGGTCCACAATACGCTCCGGCCGGAACGAGACAGCTTAGATGTGTTAAACAATTAACATGCATCAATTGACACTGCCGAAAACAATGATAATGGTAAAAAAACACTACAAACTCAGTGTGATTGCAAATATGGTTAGAGTGCACTTGCAAGCTACTAAAATATGAAATGACAATTGATATGAACCGCAAAAAGAAAATGTAAGGAAATATAATGTCCAGAGTTGTAAAATAAAAATGTTGGTGATGATGAAAAATGCAAGCAAAAATGAAATTGGTAGCCGTTACTCACATGAAGCAGGGATGTCTGGCTGTCTATAATGCAGACAGGCACTTAGTAGCGGTCCCAGAGTCTATGCTGATGAGGTTAGATATTACGTTGATTTCAATGATAAAAAGCACCCAGCAGAATGCCAATTATTAAAACAAGAATGAGGAAGAAAGTTCTTCTAGTTCCTAAAAGGAAATCCTCTCCTTCTTGTTGAAAGAAAAAATGATCCCGCTCAAATAGACTGTCCCTCAACTCAGTTTTATTCAACTTACTAGCATGCTAGCATCTTACATTACCATATACAGACATCCACATCGGAGACCAGCCTGTAGCGTGTATGCGCTCATCCGCAGCGGCACTACCACTTCCCCTGTTTAGCCTCAACTTTATGAGAAAGAGAGAGACTACGTTGGGGATTAGGAGGACTACATTTGGATCATCACCACCTATATTCTGCTGGGTACCTGTCCATTATTGGAGGCATTTTGATATCCATACATTTAATCTCAACACGGAGATATCCCGCAGCGTGCACACGCTATTTGAGCGGGATCATTTTTTCTTTCAACAAAAAGGAGAGGATTTCCTTTTAGGAACTAGAAGAACTTTCTTCCTCATTCTTGTTTTAATAATTGGCATTCTGCTGGGTGCTTTTTATCATTGAAATCAACGTAATATCTAACCTCATCAGCACAGACTCTGGGACCGCTACTAAGTGCCTGTCTGCATTATAGACAGCCAGACATCCCTGCTTCATGTGAGTAACGGCTACCAATTTCATTTTTGCTTGCATTTTTCATCATCACCAACATTTTTATTTTACAACTCTGGACATTATATTTCCTTACATTTTCTTTTTGCGGTTCATATCAATTGTCATTTCATATTTTAGTAGCTTGCAAGTGCACTCTAACCATATTTGCAATCACACTGAGTTTGTAGTGTTTTTTTACCATTATCATTGTTTTCGGCAGTGTCAATTGATGCATGTTAATTGTTTAACACATCTAAGCTGTCTCGTTCCGGCCGGAGCGTATTGTGGACCTATCCATATTAAATTGATATATCTTTCCTTTACAAGCGCCCAGAACCTGACTATTTTTATACGTATCTAACATTGTTGGGAGTTTAGGGGTCCCTCATACACTCTCAGGTTCGCATTTGGCTGCTTCATATATTTGGAGGAAGCGCAGCCTATCCCTCTTTTTCAACCCTTCTCATTTAAACACGCTCTCATCTCTCCTATCCTCAAGAAACCCAATCTCGACCCCACATCTCTTGCCAATTATCGCCCTATCTCTCTTCTCCCCTATGCCTCTAAATTACTTGAGAGTATTGTCTGTAGCCGCCTCACCAGGCACCTCTCGGACAATTCCCTCCTTGACCCTCTCCAATCCGGCTACCGCCCCCTCCACTCTACCGAAACGGCCCTGGCCAGGGTTACTAATGATCTCCTATCGGCCAAATCCAAGGGTCACTTTTCCCTACTCATCCTCCTTGACCTCTTCGCAGCCTTCGACACCGTGGACCACCCCCTCCTGCTGCAAACTCTTCTCTCTCTCGGCCTCTCTGGTTCTGTCCACGCCTGGTTCACCTCTTACCTCGCTAACCGCTCCTTCTCTGTATCCACGTCTGGTTCTTCCTCCTCCCTCTACCCTCTCGCAGTAGGAGTCCCGCAGGGCTCCGTTCTTGGCCCTCTACTCTTTTCCCTCTATACTTCCTCCCTTGGTGCTCTCATCTCCTCCTTTGGCCTTCAGTATCACCTTTATGCTGACGACATTCAACTCTACATCTCTTCACCTGATCTTTCCCCCACCCTCCTCGCTCAGGTATCTGACTGCCTCTCCGCCATCTCCTCCTGGATGTCGGAGCGCTTTCTCAAAATCAACATTTCCAAAACTGAACTTATTGTCTTTCCTCCTCCCAACCACCCATCCCACCATGACCTCTCCATTGTCGTTAACAACACTACCATCTCCTCTGTCACCCAACATCCGTCCCTTTCTCTCTCAGGAGGCCACCAAAACTATCATATACGCACTCATCATCTCCTGCCTGGATTACTGCAACCTCCTCCTCACCGGCCTCCCCCACTCTCGTCTCTCCCCCCTCCGCTCTATACTCAACGCGGCCGCAAGACTCATCTACCTCTCACGCCGCTCCTCCTCTGCCTCCCCTCTCCGCCTTGCCCTTCACTGGCTCCCCTTCCCCTACAGAATTCTTTTCAAACTCCTCACCACCACTTACAAGGCTCTCTCCCACTCTACTGCCCCTTATATCTCCAACCTCCTCTCCATTCACACTCCCGCCCGCTCCCTACGCTCGGCCAATGACCGTCGCCTCTCCTCCACTCTGATCACCTCTTCCCATTCCAGAATCCAGGACTTTTCCCGTGCAGCCCCCCTTCACTGGAATGACCTCCCTCGCTCCATCCGCCTCTCTCCCACTCTGTGCTCCTTCAAACGTGCACTCAAAACTCACCTCTTTCTCAAAGCCTACCACCCATCCAGTTAACCCCTATCTCCTCTGCTCATTCTCCCCTCTCTCCCATTGCCTCAACCGGCTCCTCTTGTGCCTGGTCTGTCAACCCTCCCTTAGGATGTAAGCTCGAATGAGCAGGGCCCTCTTCCCTCCTGTCTCCTTACCCATTCTTCTGCTCCGTGTCTATTGCATCTGCCTGCCTGGAGTTTCTGAAGTATTGGTACTTTTTGTTTATTGTTCTGTACTGTTATACCCTGTATAGTCTACTGTTTGTACTATGTGCGGCGCTGCGGAAACCTTGTGGCGCCTAACAAATAAATGATAATAATAATAATAATAATAATAGTGGGGTTCGGGGAATTAAATGCCCAAAAAAAAATTTCCTCTCTTTCTGCACCCATGAATCATTTTTTTTATTGACCAGTTTGAAATGGTCACCGATATAGGTAGCATCAGGAGGACTAATAGAAATCTACAGAGATTTAAAGATAGGGTGGTGGGAAAAATGGCTCATGGAGCAGCCTCCGATGAGGGTAACAGTGGGTGATATTTTCACCCTACTCAGCACTGCACATTTAAAATGGTTTAAAATATTAAAAATACAATCATCTCTTAATATTTATATTAGATACATACAGAGAACCCAGCTAGTTCATAATTGCATGGTGCAGAAAGTCCAAATTCAGAGTAACAACAATAAGATACTGGATAATCTTTCACTGCTGCTGATAGTTCACGCGGGTGACTCCTCTGTGCTGCGCTATGCAATGGATGTTGGGTGTGATGACGTCAGCCCCGACATTCACTGCGAGCGCCACACGGAGGAGGAGACCAGGGAGGGAGCCGGAGCGCCAGCTGACATGACCGCAAGGTATTTTTTTTATTTTTTTTTGCAGGATTTTTTTTATCAGCGCTGCCCCCTTGCCACAACCAAAACTCCTGCTGGGCCACATTTACAGGCATGCTGGGCCGCAACCATGGTTTAGTGGTTAGTTAGTGATGGGGAGAAAGCATAAATAGGTGGTTTTTCTTGTGGATGCCGCAACAGATGCTGAGATAGCTGGCAGGTGACTAGGCAGGAGGTCTATGTCTGGCCAGAAATAGGGTCACCTAGGGGTAAATGTATGAACCTCTGATTTTTTCAACTCGCTGGAAATCAGCGACTTTGAAGGTAAAATTGAAAGTGGCAATGGCTTGTAAAGGTAAGTTTGCCTTTACAAGCTTTTACTATATTGAAATTGCCTGACATTAAAAAAAGCATATACAACATACCTAATACCTTGGTATGATGTAGTATGTATGCTGTTTGTGTGGTAATTCCTGATATGAAAAAACTATTATGATGATAATGGGAGAATGGTGGTGCTGCCATACTCTGTGTGAAGATAATGGGAGGGAGGCTGTGCTACCATATTCTGTGTGGGGATAATGGAATAATGGCTGTGCTGCCGTATACTGTGTGATCACCCAGACAAACTGTGCCTTATTTCTCACACTAACAAGACACAAGTTACAATAATTTTTTATCCCTGGTCATCACAGACTTCATTTATGATGGAAAATGTGTTGTAGTTAGTGCCCAGTCACAAGGGACAAATGTATTTAATATATTCAGTTATGTTCCAAATATGTCTTGATTATGGTACAGATGTACTTTAGTACACATTTTCTTTACAAAAATAAAACACACACACATATTTTTTGTAAGCAAAAAACTTTTATAAACTTATTTTTATATTAAATTTAATTAACACAATCCAAATCAACTTTAAGAAGTAAAATAACATATTTACAGTTTAACATTTTGTTTTTCATTTCTTTTAAATATTTTCTTTTTTAACTATAGAAGGGTGATGGTATTTCTTCGCCACCTGGGTAAAAAAAAAAGAAACACGACATTTTGCAATCACAATCTTGTGACATTTTGTAAACATATCTTAGTTCTATGGTTGTAGTTTGTTCACACATTTTTCTAGCTCAGCAGCTTTCAGAGGTGATACATTAAGTGAAACTCACTGCAAGGGTTCATGTTATGCTGAACACAGTAGTACCCAGAGGACTGCATTTTGTAGGCACATGCAGATATTTTGATAGGAAACAATTGATTGGCAACAAACACTTATTAGGCCGTTGATGTCAGACATATGTGGAATGGCAAACGTTGCCTAGGCCTAAGGAAAGTCACATTTAGGAAAGACAGGCTTTCTGAGGACTACACTTTTATGCTGCAAAACAATATAATTAATATCAGACTAGATTATTGAATACGCTACATACATAATTTTGCAGTGGCCTGGACTTGGCTTCCTACCACCTCCACTTGGGCCTCCTGGGCCTCCTCCATCTGGAGTTCATCAAGGGCCCAGAGATGGGTTTGATGGTGGGTTGGAGAAAGGGAATCCCCGGGGGTTGGGAAAATGGACAGTGACGAAAAATAAATTTCTTGGGCTATCTGCAAGGACTCCTCATGGCTCTTCTCCAGAGCCTTCTACTGAGCTTCCTCCTGGGCCTTCTCCTGCTTCAAATCCAGGTGCTCCTGCCTAGGCACTTGATGTTCTCAGTGCAGCATAAATAAAGTTTGAAATAAATATGACACATTAGTTTATTTATAAATGTTGTCTGTCTCACACATATATAAAGACGTACAGATAATGATAGATTACTAGGTGGAATATCCAATACCACACATGAACCATCATTGGCCAAATAAACACACCTCTACACCTCTTTCATATGAAATTGATCTGGGAGGTTACTATTAATCACATACTGATTCTGAAACATCACTATTACATAGTTGGCCTTGTACTTTGTCCAATGAAGGTTATTAGGAGCCTTAATGCTTTGTAATGTGCCAGATATAACTGTAATCTTAGCTTGAAAATATAAAGTTGTTTTATTTGTGAACTTACGCCTATCTCTCCTCAATTCTGCAAGGAGCTGCATCTGTCACCTGCACAGGTCACTCCACCATCGCTGCAGTTGTTCAATGGAGCAGCTGCTGCCATACCTTTTATGTATGACATCTTTTGCAAAGCTATAGGCTGCATTTCCCTCCTCGTTACTAATGTAACGAAGAGTTGGGTCGAGAATGCAGTCTAATTTTTTAGTGAGGAACCTAAACTCCATTCTGGAGAATGTAGCATCCGCATTTTTGCAAGTGAGTGAGAGTCAACATTCTCCCATCTGATTTTATCTCTTAGGCCACGTGTGGGCATAGACAAGTCAGACACGGATCCCTTCTATAGCATATCTAAAATGGCTGACTTTTATCTATCAATCATTCTCAATAATTAGCCATTTCCAGGCGTTTGACAACACCTAGCCGTTCACACACAGGCATCTGCATACGATATAAAACAGCTGTATAGGAAATCAATCAGCCCTGTCATTTTGTGATCACAACCGTTGTGTGATAAAGGCATTTGTAATACAGGCTTCATCTAAATTTCAGTCTGCCATCCATTTTAGTTTATTGGTCAGTACAAAGGCATATGAGGGACAGTGTATAGACCAGTGGTTTAAGTCGGGGTGTATACAGTGGTATGCCATACTGCTACTTTTCCTACTGCCTTCTTTGTAAAACTATCAAATTCCATTTACTTACATCATTCCCATTAATTTTTTTATGCTATCACTTCTACATTTCCATAGCACCACTTCTAAATTTCCACTTCAACCACTAGTTTAGGCCAAGAAATGTTTTTTAGTAATTACTGCTTTGTTTCTACAATTTGAAAATCAGTGACTGTGGTCAAAGAATGGTCAGCATTTTTTTTTTCTATTATCAAAATTATTCTATTGTGCTCTGCATACCTAACAGTTATTTGAAAATTTGACAAAACATAAAAACATGTCCAAGGTATGGCAGACCAACATCTTTAATAACTTTAAAATCTTGTACATTATCATTTTTACTTGGTCACCTTATTTTAAGTTTTCAAAATAAGTATTAGTGCCCGATAGCTTTCTGTTACACACTTGAATGAGGAAGTAGAATGCAGTGGGCAGCTTTCCAACCTCCAACAATTCTATGCCACAATGTATCAGTCAGATCTAAAATTAACAAATAACACAGATCAACTGAATAGAACCATCACCTTTATCCTTCACACCTCCTGCCCTTATGTCACATGACACCATTCCTTCCCCTATGACACACATTTCCTCTCCTTTATTTATGCAACAATTCATTATGCCTGCCCTTCTGCCAAATTTCTTTAATCAGACCCCTATGCCCCAAATTTTCCCTTGTTATCCTCCCCCAAGTTTGCCTTTGTTATCCTCCTGAAGTTTATCCCATAGACCCACTTCCATCTCCAGCCCTTCTGTCTGCTTTTGCCCCTCCACTCTCTGCTGCCACACTGCCAGTTCCTACCCCACAGCCCTCTTTTACCCCTTCACACTCTGCTACCCTAATGCCCTCCGCTGCCCCTTCACGCTCTGTTGCAGCACCTGCTCCTCCACAACCAGTGCAATCCACATCACAGGTTACAAGCTAAGAGACCCACCATGAAAAATGTTGGCCCAGGGGGAAAGTGTGGGTGAAAAACAAAATGTTTTCTGTTCTTATGTAGATTTGAATGTATGGTTTGGTTTTTCACATTTTGCTTTCGTCATTACAACATTTTTAAAAAAAAAATGTTGTCCTTGTTTTTTTTGACCATTTAATTTAAGCATTACATTTGAAGCAAAGCCCAAAAGATACTTACATGTATGATGAAATCACATATTCTTTAGAGACATTAAATTCTTTGGAATCTGGAGCACTAGGATCGACGTCAGCCACATCCTGGCCAGCAATCTTTGCCTCTTCCACCCATGGAACCCCACTCCTAATAGCGATGTTGTGGAATATCACACACAGAGCAATTATGTTGCATACAATATTGAGCGCATACATAAGATTGGTCAAGGCAGCAAAATCAGGCCTTTAAAAGGCCAAAAGTCCACTCCATAACCAATCTGGTAGATGTATGTGCCAAATTGTTTGTGACTTTTTGCTCTGTGTGTGGATTTCAAATTGTAGTGAGGACCCAATGGTGGAAAAGGTACAAATTGTCTCCAATAAAGAGTAACAAGAAAGGACAAAAAAAGAGTAATGATTAACTAAATATACAAGTAATTAGGTAGATCTTTTAACATGATATGTAACTATTGTAGTGCTACAGTTTCTGCCAATTTATTCTAAAACTACATCATAATACAAAGAATGGTAATATTTTGCAAAGGTGCTAGATGTACCATCTAGCAACCAGGCATCAAATACGGAGAGATGCATCACATATAGCATGGATATTACTCTCTTTGAATAAATAGAAGCATTTCCACCCGATGGGATGAGGACTACATCTGTACCATCTACTGCTCCTATAATGTGTAGAAGGCTGGCAGTGGTGGAAAATAGCCGCTTTATGGTCACAAGGATCTCCTCATCGAGTGACAGAGGGATAATGTGCCGGAAGGTGTTTTCAGCACAACCCTCAGCACACGACTGAAGGTGGCTTGGGACATTCCTGCTGCAACAACCACTGTGATCTAAAAAGATCCAGAGGCATAAAAGTGGAATACCGCCATGAAGTTTCATTTGCTGCCGTATTGCTGTTGGGATGTTGTGCAAAGGCTCCAGGTCACTCTGCACAAAGTGATGGACCACCTCAGCATCATACATCCCAAAGAGTCAGACATGTGGCCTGTAGGCATGCTCCCAGAGCTGGTGATGGTGTATCAGTAATTGGTTTTGGAGGAGATAACATCTGTCATACTCCAAATTCTGGGCACCCACCATGTCCATACCTGGCTATATGTGAGAAAGATGGATGGAAAACATTTTAAAAAATTACCTAATGCCTTGCAGATTTTGGAGTCTCCTTCTACATTAAACATTCTAGACATACTTACAACTAGCATGTATCTATTCATGTCACAACCAAGTTTCTGTGATGTAGTCCAAAAGTATATAAAGTTAGGCATGAAATGAAATTTATGAAACAAATCAAGTGCATTCAATGATTAAAGAAAAAAATCACATTACAAATGAATACTACTACATAGGCATGCATAGTGAACGATGTAGGCAAGAATTTTAAAATATTTTAAAACACAACTGCAATGCACATATATGCAAGCGTATAGGAACTATACAACATGCGCATAACATTTTAAAACAAAAACTAAATACAATTATTTATAACAGTCTATGAAACAGGCATTTAATACCTATACCTCATGTCTCACTACAGTTAATTTAGACATATACGATTCAGATAAACAATTGTTAGAAAGTTTTTTGTTATCTAATGCTCAAACTAGTGTTGATTACACTAGAAATAAATTTTATAGGTGGGGGAACAAAGCAAAAGGGACGTAATCGGTTTCTTATCACTAAAGATCTGACTACTGGTTCTCATTTTTCTGCCACTTCAGATATATTACGTCAGTTTCAATCATATTACACTACAAGCTTATTGGAAAGGTAAACCTACCTAAACTTAATAGCGCCCAGTAGGAAAAGTTGAACTCAGATTTCACAGAACAAGAGGTTGAAGCAGTAATTAAAAATCTGGCTGGTTCCTGTCCTGACTTCTCTTTACCATAAAATATTGAAGGACCATTTACCTTACTCAAGATTTAATAAGGCTCATACTATCTTTATCCTGAGGTCAGACAAGAGCCCAGACTTAGGGATAGATTTACCAAACTACGGGTTTGGAAAAGTGGAGATGTGGCCTATAGCAACCAATCAGATTCTAGCTTTCATTTATTTAGTGCATTCTACAAAATTACAGCAAGAATCTGATTGGTTGATATAGGCAACATCTCAACTTTTTTAAACCTACTGTTTAGTAAATATACCCCTAGGTCTCTTCGCATAGAATCATCATCTTGTTAAACCTAGATTTTAAAATCCTGGCTAAGGTCCTAGCAAACAGATTGCTTACTTTGCATCAAATAGATGATAGATATTCAGATAATAGATAATAGATAATAGATATTCAGTAAAAGGGGTCAGACTGCAATAGTGACCATTATGACCAGGGCTGCTAAAGTAAAAAAATATTTGGATATTATTATAATCCTCTATGGCAAAAAAGCCTTTGATATGGTTTCATGGCAACATCATCATTTAGTTTTGGAAACAAGAGCCTTTGGACAAGATTTTTTACAGATTATTAGATTTTTTTATACTAATCAAAATGTTTTTTTCTTTATTAATGGGCAACTTAGCTCTCCCATAACAATGACACTAGACAGGGTTGCCCTCTTTTGCCACTTTTGTTTAAACTGGCACTTTACCCTCTTCTTCATATTATACAAACCCATCCCAAACTATCTGTGTGGGTAGACAGGAAATTAAATTGGTTGCATATGCTGATGATTTACTATTGTTCTTATCTGATCCCCACCTAACCCTGTCTTTATTATTTGACATAATTAGTGAGTATGGAAGGGTATCCTGCTTTTTCATTAAACAGTGAAGGTCAGTCGCAATGTTATTGGGTTCAGAGAATAGACCATTATAGAGCAGGTCTCTGACCTGGGCTAATAGATCTATTAAATATATCGGCATTCAATTGCCAGAGAATATTCATGAACTGTATAGTCTTATTATGAGAAGGGTGGTTAAAGCAACAGTGGATGAACTGGCCAGCTGGAAACACTTAACACTTTCTTACCTGGGTTGAGCCAACCCAGGTAAAATGATAGTGCTTCCTAAAGCATTGTATCCATTCCAAATATTACTTATGTTAATTTCACCATCAGATGAAAGGAGACTGAATAGAGAATACAGAAATTGTATATGGAAATCTTAGTGGCTTAGAATAAGTCTAATTAATCTTCAGCAAAGTATGTCAAATGGTGGCATTAATTTTCCCAATTTAAAATTATGCGGTTATGCAGGAACCTTAAGGTTTATTAGAGATTGGTTGCATGCTGGCAATATTTTTGTAAAATATGCCCTGGAACAATCATTCCTTTCTGGAGTAAGCCTAATTGTTTTTCTTAATTTTCAGAAACAAAAAATTCCAAGAGATATTGTGATAATCCAATTTTGATGACAGTCTGGAAGGCTTGGCACTTTACTCGGCATAACTTTCATCTGAATAGTAATTATTCATTGTATCTACCTTTTTTTACATAATTCACATTTTCATTTGGACATGCTTTCATCTTTTTAACTATTGGCATATGTGGGGTATAAAGTGTGTCAATCATTTGTCAATGTCCCATCACAAGATTCCCCTACTATGACTCAGATTTTGAATAGATTTGAGCTCTCGCATTAACAGGTATTCGCGGTATTTTGAGCTAGTTATTATGTAAATACTGTGTTAACATTTTTACATCCTGTGGATTGGAACTTTTTACATCCTGTGTATTGGAGCATTTTTACATCCTGTGGATTGGAGCATTTTTACATCCTGTGGATTGGAGCATTTTTACATCCTGTGTATTGGAGCAATGTTGGACGGGCCTCATTCTGGTAGAAAAGCTTTGAATTTTCTAAAACATCTTTGGGATTATTCCACCGGTTGAAGGTTTTTACTCATATCTCAGTAGATGTAATTCTTAAGACATTATTATACTCACTTCACACTCTTTCTTTTAGTACCTATAGAGAAATGTTTTACAATATATTTCATCGAGGGTATCTGTCTCCACACCGCAGATACAACATGGGTCTCTCTGATTCTAGTAGGTGTCTTAAATGTTATGTTGGCTAGGCTTCTATTTATCCCTGCATGTGGGATTGTCCTTATATTAAACATTTTTGGAGGCAGATATATCAATATGCTTTGTGATATTTTGTTGAAGTATGTACCTCCTTTGACCTTGGAATGGGCTATCCTGGGTTTTGTTCCTGAGATACCTAGGATAACAAAGGGAAGCAGGAAGTTGTTATTGATTATTTCTGTGGCTGCTAGAAAAAGTATACTGCAGATGTGGATTTAAGAGTCCTCACCTTCTCTGGCAGTATTTAAAACCAAGTTGTTTTATATTTTCAGGATGGAATGGATGGAATCCTCCTTGCTTAAAGAGAAACTGACTAAAGGTTTTTTTTTCAGTTTTTGTAGAGTGTAACGATATAGTTGAACATATACGTTTTATCCCCATGCCCCACTAGAGTGTCTGCTTAGCGCACAATATGACATTCAGTATGTGTGTTTTCATAGATATAGCATGTCTGAGCTCATCCCCATACTGTGTTTGGATGTCAGCCTTAAGATTCATAATATATGAGACTGCATTACATTATCTCTCAGACTATAGGTGAGGTACTCATGCTAGTCCTAAGGCTTCCTGTTGTTTACTTATGCCAAAAAAATAAGTCCTATGTGTATTCTAGATCTGCAGAAACAATATATCAATAACTATAAAATCAAATAGACTAGACAATTGTTTAACGGGCGTTATATCCTTTTACCTAAACCACAGGAGATCTAGCTAAGGATAGTGTCGTCCCCCCCCTCTGTTTCGAAAATCTAGTCAGGCAAGTGTTATGTTTAAAGCAATATGGAGTGCATAGCCAACATTACATTATAGATTGTAAATATTCTGCCCTGCTATTTACATTGCTATTTAACCAACACGTTATTTGCTAAAAATGATAAACTGTAAGATGTGCTTTTAGCTTCATCTGTAGGCAAACTAGATAATGTTTAGTAGTGTATTCACAACAGGGTGGCTTTCTGTATCTGATTTAATCACCTTAATTAGAAAAAGTGTAATGTATTCCTAATGCTGGGTACACGCTACATTGTTTTCAGCAGATTATCAGGCCAATCAGATGATAAACAACTGATTGGCCCGATATCACAGTAGTGTGTACCATGGAACGATGAACGATCATCTTTCCAAAGCACAGATCATCATCTGATCTGATTCTTCGGTTTGCTTAAAAGATGTCGTTCAGCTATGGAACAATTTCGGTACAATTCTGCAGTATGCACTCTGCAGAATTGGACCAACATCTGGAGTTAAGCTCTTTGCAGCCGAGTCACAAAACTGTTCACTGTCAGTATGAGTATGGAACCTGTCAGCAGCTTGCACATGTCACGTCTCTAAGTTAATAATACTGAAGGTAAATCTCCTCCCTCTGTCTCTTAGGTTACCTTTTCTCTATCTTTTCCTCCTCTTATATTTTAATCCCCCCTCCTTTTCATTCTCTCCCCGTTTTTCTGCTCCCACCCCCACCCCCTCTCCCCCACTGACTACATTCATTCTTTTCTCTGTGTCTGTCATGCCTGTAACCTCATTGTAACCTCAGCAGCCAATTCTGCTTCCATGGCTCTGATCCTGACCCCACACATGCTGCACATACCAGTCACCTGACGTCTAGCACAACCTGTGACTTGTAGAAGTACAAGTCACAGAAAAAGCTGCAATTGCACTGATTGACTTGTAGACAGTGTTCCTGTGTGTGCGAGTTTCACATTCTGCTCTGAACTAATCAAAATGACATTTATACATGAAACAGATATTCCCTCTGTGACCTCCCCAATCCTAATCTCCCCAGAACACTTCCTGCAGAGGGGGGAGGAGCAGGGGGGGTCTCTATAATTAACTCCTGCATTGCCATTGCTCATGACATGAGATTTTTGTGACCACCTGTCACTAATCTTGCCTCACCAGACTTGTAAATCCTCTGAGTTGCAGCTGACTTTATTACAGATGAAGAGCACAGATTTGAAGGTTTTCAGGTGTAGTGGTGTGTACACATGAATCGGCATGCTGATCGGGACTTTTTTTTTGTCTGTCTTTGGTAAAGTTAGTAAAAATATTGTATCGTTAGAATTTTGTTGTAGTGTGTACCTAGCCTAAGCCTTAATATCCTCAGACACAGAAGACAGCCAAACACAGCCTGAGGCTATTCTGTGGTTATAAGAAAGAGCAGTGGAGTGTCAGGGAGGGAAGAAAAAAAGCTCAGGCTGTGTAGGAGGTAATGATTCCAGCCACCTGATGGAGGATGGAGATCGGGAGAAGGACTGCGAGAACCCTTGTTCACCCATTTCCTTTGCATAAGTTACCCCAGGTCTTGTTAATCTTTTTGCTTGCTAAAGTGAGGTGACAGTGAAGCCGGACCGCTGCCCTTCTGGTAGTCCCTGGGGCTTTGCACTCCCAGGAATGGTGCTAAGGAATGTAGAAGGAGCTGGTAACAAATTGTAAGCATATAGTCCGATTTCCCAAGGTGGCCATAATAGGACCGGTATCGTATTGTATGTACTACTCTCGTGTCCATTGTGCATACCTGTAATTTTTACTCCTGTACAAATGTTGGTTTTGTGCCTGTTGTCGTTGTGCCATTAATAAAACTACCATTGGTTAAGTTGGATATCTGCCTAGGTGTAAGCATTGACCCACATGCAGGGCATTCGGCAAGCTGTTCAGCCTCGGTAGACACCATTCCCTCACAGAGAGTCATGGCCCAGTTTCATCAAAGGACAAATTCAGTCCTGCTTTGGTTTAACATCATAGTACAAGTCTAGATTATTGGCGAGTGATCCTACTCTTGTTTTCACGGGAGTTTCTTTTTTTTTTTTTAGCTTCCTCCCCTAATTCACTTTATCTGGTTGCATCTGTTTTTCAGGGATGTTAGAATCAGGGATTAAAAAAAGATGTTATTTTTCCAAACCTTTCGAATACTAAGATAATACCTAGTAATACCTAGGTTACTTGACACCTTATAATGTTTTTAAGTATTTTAAGACTTAGGATTTTGTATATGTTTGAATATATGGTTGTTTTTTTCTTTTCACCTATTTGTTTAATATTATAATTTTATATTTTTGCCTCTGCAAATAATTAAACAAACAAAAAAAGACAAGCATTGGTTATATGTGACATTGCTATGTTAAAAATGTATGAAAATAATTTGAAAAGCAAAGACAATTTAAATCATTCTCAGTGCTTATAAAATAATGCACCTAACCCTTTGGTAGAAAATCGTCATATACAATGCAATCGTAATTGTTTGTCAGTAAATATGCACAATCAAACAGTTTGATGAAATGGCACCATAGCAATCTCCTTCTGTCAGTCTTATATAGTGTTGCATAACAAGATGATTGTGTGCAGGTGATCAGGTGAATAATCAACTCTCCCATTAGCTGTGGACTAGTTTGGTAATCACTAAAATCCGTGAGTTATATTAGATGTTGAGCAGGTGCAAAACTTATATTTGACAGAGTACTTTTGCGTAGGCTGGAGCTTGCATAGCAGATATTTGCTGGGGAACACCTTTACTATACATTGACTACATGCATCTGTCCTTTCCCCACACCATTCTGCACCTGAAACTGTGAGCTGTAATAAGTGTCCTTTGCGCTCAAAGATTAATTAGACGCTGCTACGTTCTCTGACATATGCTACTCTTCTGGGCATGCTCAGAGCGATTCTAGGTAAAATACACAATGTATCGCCATTTACGATCCTTAATGATTAAGACCCCAAGTGAACAAAATGATATGCTGGAATAGGGATGTCCCTGCTTCATTTCTGGAGCATACCTCTTTGAATAAACCGGAGGTTGTGACTTTGTTGGAAAATAAAAGGATTATTTGTGTTGATAATGAATTTAAACATGTAGTCAAGGACTAGAAGTTAACGTGTCCCTGTGCCCCAGGTCAACAAAGTGGTATTGAATATAAACTTATCAAATCTGTTAGTTCAGCGCTCCACTCTGTATGCTGCCTTTTATACAACTTCAAGCAACCACCATTGCTCGTAAACACATAGTCACAATATATTGGTTGTATACATATGGCGCTTACTTCTTTGCACTCTTAGAGTATCCTAAACACTCTTACCCAGCATGTCACTGGATGTTTTTCTGTTATGCACTTTGAAAGTTGTCCTACACTATCTTACCAAGAACATCAGTGGGCATTTTGCCTGTAACATAAATCTCATAATAGTGTAGTATGTCTGATAAAAACACAGCCTATACACTCTACGATTGCATGTATTTCATATCCCGTGCTCAGAAATACTTTTCATAAGTGAAAAACACCCAAAACTTCTTATTTGTTCAGCACCCTCTCAACCTTGAGAAAGACTCAAATCGTGGAGTTGAAACGCGTTGGTTTTACATGGACTTACTTTGGCATTCTGTCCCCCCCTCCTGTTTTCTTTTAGCATTCTCTCTCCCCCTCCTATTTTCTTTGGTATTCTCTCCCCCTCTCCTGTTTTCTTTGGTATTCTCCCCCCCTGTTTTCTTTGGTATTATCTCACTCCCCTTCCTATTTTCTTTGGCATCCACCCCCTCCTGTTTTCTTTGGTATTCTCTTCCTCCCTTAGGCAATTACTTAAATAATATTTAACATTATTAATGATTAGGCGGCTGCAGTGCCTCCCCCCCCCAGAGGCCGGCGCCCTAAGCAGCTGCCTAATGCTGCTTAATGGTGGTGCTGGCCCTGGATCTATCAGTTAAACACTCTTCAGCTGCCTATAGGAATAACGCTTTAATATAGATATTAAGAGTACAGTTTTTTAGCTGTTTACTACTCCATGGATTTATAAGGTTTGGTTTTATTTTATTTATTTTTTTGTTTATGGTTTTTATTGTTCTTTGTCATTTCCATTTAATTTTCTAACGGATATATGTAATTGTTAATCTATTAAAAATGGTTGTTTATATAACCACTCTGTTCTTTTATGTTTTCTCTCTAGTATATCATCATGATTTAAGATTATCATTTAGATTTATTTATTATATTTATTCAATTTGTTCAGCGCTGTATCTAGTGTTTTTTTCTGATAATAAATCAGTACTCCATATATATATCGATTAATAGAGAATCATGCTCAAAATATTGTTTTGTCCTTAGAAGCGCTTATATATTTACAAAGTAAACAAGGATTCACTAATTACTCACAATAGCGAAGCACATGGGTTAAACCATCAGATTCAGTCATATGTAAATCATATGCATTAAATATGTTAATAGCTCAATTGCGGTGATAAATGGGCTGATTGCACAATAGAAAAATATATTTTTTTATATTCTAGTTTTGTTAGTTGGATATAAACTCACATAAAGGACATATTACAATATATAACTAAAATGGGAAAAATGTTTCTATATAACACCTTATTAATTGAAGTAACATTTTATTTCTTATATATGTTAATATCAATGGTTAATGTATAAATCTTATCTTCTGCCTAATATTCTATCATATATTGTTACAGGACAGTTGTTGACACATGTTGTATTTTATATGCTCTATTATAACCACAACTCCATTCCCAAGATTGCCTGGGTGACACTGGGGGCAGTATACCTACCATTCCATCTGTTATTTCTTCTGTCCTGTTACTTACCTGGTTCCAACCTGCTTAGCTTCCAAGTTTGGATGGGGTTGGGCAGTGCCAGGATGGTATGACCGTATTAGCTGCCTAACATGTGGTCACCCTATTAGTGGGTTAACTTGGTTCATGGAGGATAAAGTGGTTATGTCTGGAACTTGTAGTATGTTAGCATTGGTATCTCAAAAAAAGAGGTCAAATTCTATTTTTAGACCACTAGGTGCTAAAGACTTAAGGGTATATATTGCTTTTGTTTTAATCCCTGTTTATTTTTTGGATAGGGTTGCCCCCTCGCCAGTTTGTGGTTACTATTTTAATCCCAATAAACATGATACCAGCACAGTTGCAATGGTGTTTTTCTTTAAAGTGACGTGATAGGTGGTGGTTTTCTAAACCAATCCTAAAATTTCTCAGATGCTCTCCAATTCTAACTTTTAACTTCCTGATTGTATGATCTATGTATTGTAGACCACAGGGGCACTGTATTAAATAGACAACATTGTTGCTGTTGCAAGATATAAAGTCCCTGATCTTATATGTTCTATTGTCAACAATGGAGTGATAACTTGAAATTGGTTTTATATTCCTACACTTCACTGTAATACAATTACTGCATCTACCCAGGAGTTGATGCTAATTCTCCTAGCCAGCTACATGGATTGGGAGTGGTAGTGGCTGGAAGTAAGAGCCCTTTTGAGATCTTGAGCCTTGCGTTATATAATCTGTAGATTGGATGGTAAGGCTTGTCATAATGTGTCATCCTGTTTAAGGACATCCAATGTTTATATTCTTTTTTTTTTATTTGATATGCGCAATTGGATTTATTGGACACAAAAAACAATTTGTCTTCCTTTGCATTATGTTTAGAAGTTGAGGTTCCCTGAAATGGTGTTTTAATGTCTTTATATTTATATTTTATTAGAATCTTCCTATCTACATGCATTAATTTAGAGTAAGCTACCTACAATATCTTTATATCTTAGTTTTTTTCTAAGAACTGATTTTTCATATGTTCCCCTTGTTCCATTTAGTCCCTGAGATGGGTGCAGTTACATCTAACTCTTGTGAATTGACTATAGGGTATACTACGTAGCCAATTCGGGTGGTGATTGCTGTCTCATAGGATATAGCTATTAATGTTGACAGATTTCCTGAATGTTTTTGTGGCAATCTGATTATTTACAACAAATATTTACAAGTCCAGAAATTTTATAAACTGTTTATTGTGATTAGCTGTGTAGGATAGACCATATTGAGTCATATTAATGTATTCCAAAAATTCATGCAAAATTGCCTCTGTGCCTTCCCATATAATTACTACATCAGCGATGTATCATTTCCAGAGCACCAGGTTTGTTGCCCAGTTTTTATTGTTCCAAATGTGTAAATCTTCCAAAAATTCATATAGAGATTTGCATAACTGGGCGCAAACCTGGTGCCCATTACCATGCCTTGGAGTTGCAAATAAAAGTATCCCTCAAACCAAAAATAATTATGGGACAGGATTATTATTATTATTACCATTTATTTATACAGTGCCACTAATTCCGCAGCACTGTACAGAGAACTCACTCACATAAGTCCCTGCTCCATTGGGGCTTACAGTCTAAATTCTCTAACACACACACACACACAGACAGACAGACAGACAGACAGACAGAGACAGATAGACAGACAGACAGATAGATACACAGACTAGGGTCAATTTGTTAGCAGCCAATTAAGCTACCAGTATGTTTTTGGAGTGTGGGAGGAAATCGGAGCACCCGGAGGAAACCCACGCAAACACCGGGAGAACATACAAACTCCTCACAGATAAGGCCATGGTCGGAAATTGAACTCATGCCCCTAGTGCTGTAAGACAGAATTGCTCACCACTTAGCACGGATAAAATCAATATTATCTAAAATGATCTAAAATGAACTCGATTTGGTTAATATTTAATGATGCGTCTTGTTCCAAAAAGTGTCTAGTGCTTTTCATCCCAAAATCATGTTTGATAATTGTGTAGAGGGAAATTACATCACAAGCAAATAACCAATGGTCCTCATACCATGTGAGTTCATTAAGTAATTGAAATATATGAGTGGTGTCTTTTAGGTATGCCCTTTGCTCTCTGACATATGGTTGTAGGAATGTATCCAAGTAATGTGATGAATTAGATGTTATGGACCCTATCCAAAGATGATAGGCCTGCCGGGTGGGTTTTCCAAGTTTTTCTGAATCTTGGGTAAGTGGTATATAACAGGTATGATGGTATGGGGGTTGTGTATATAGCTGAACTCCTGACTATATATAATGCTCAAATCTTTTCTTTTGGTTAGGATTTCCTTTAGAGCTTCAGAGAATGACAGTGGGTCCTGATTCAGTTTCCTTAAGTACTAGTGTCAGAGAGCAGTCTATAGGTCTCCTCAATTGTT
Organism: Mixophyes fleayi; assembly: GCF_038048845.1. Lineage (NCBI taxonomy): Eukaryota > Metazoa > Chordata > Amphibia > Anura > Limnodynastidae > Mixophyes > Mixophyes fleayi. Next base: position 118,245,898 of record NC_134403.1, on the reverse strand, counting down.
CTACTAGACAACTCCAAATATATTGAGGAGACCTATAGACTGCTCTCTGACATGAGTACTTATGCATGATTTACATATGACTGAATCTGATGGTTTTACCCAAGTGCTTCGCTATTGTAAGTAATTAGTGAATCCTTGCTTACATTGTGAATATATGCGCTTTTTAGGACAAAACAATATTTTGAGCATGATTCTCTATTAACCGATATATATATATATATATATGGGCCACTTATTTTTTATGTCATCCCTATGCATTAATTGATTATATTGTATTTACAAACAGGCACCGATCCTTTGTCTTAAAACAGTCTGCACAAACTGTCAAATGGAAGGATCAATATAGATACCCCATAGCAGCAGAGGTGGAGCATATATAGTACAAACATTAACAGAGAATCACATGCCCTTGAGAAAGTCTACTATTGTACGAAACACTTTGGGTTACGCCCACATATGCAATGCGGAAACAGCACACATCGAGCAGCGCATGCGCTCCACAGTGGAATGCCTGCGACACTATCCACTCCTCTGCATGCCGTAACCTTCAAGTTGGGTACTCAGTTCCAAGCACTCATCCATTTCACTGCAACAGCAAGTATTAAACTGATTGAATACTCATACTTGGCACTTCAGACTCAGAAAACAGTTACTGGCTAATTGAATTATCATCTTGCTACACTGAAGACCTACTCGGTTACAATACCGCCTCACTGGTTATTCATCTCCGAACAGTGGATTCTGATCAAGTGTTTGTTCATAAGGTTAAACTTTTTCCAATTCATTGAACAACTGTTTTTGCACGCGATAGTTCTATCAATGAACACTAGGCTATGCCTAAATAAAGACATTGGATCGCTGTGTTCATATGAAAGGTTATCAACTGTCATTTAGTTGGCTGCACATCTGTATTAATTAATTATATATCTATTATATTTATAGATTGCTGACTTACCCTTTTAATTCCCTTAGGTTTTAGGTTCATACATTTTGGGGATTATGCATGCATTCTTTCTTTTTTATGCATGGCATTGCACCTGGTGTTATTTAAAGATATTATCACAATATATATATATATAGATATAGATATATATATATATAGATATATATATATATATATATATATATATATATATATATATATATGTGCCAATATGTATACAAACGTAACACATTTGAATTTTTAGGTGGTCCCCAAGAGGGCACTTAGAACTTAATCAGATAGTAGCCCATTAGGAACAATTGAGCACCCAATTCAAAGTTATTCGCAATACAAGGCAGGGATATCCTATTGTCACGGCTCTGAGGGTTTTTTGCCGATCCCTTGCCTCTACTATAGAGGATTGTGGAGGCAGAACACAATGATATTCTCAGGATAAGTTCATGGCTTACAAGCATCAATAATAACACAGGAGAAAGTAGTAGTGCTGCAACATAGTGTATTGAATGGTAGTACAACAGGAATGGAAGTAATTATATATATATATATATATATATATATATATATTGCCAGAGATGAATGCACGCCAATTCGTTGTAATGCAGACAAAAATCACAAATGCTACTTCATAGTCGGTAACCCTTGGCAACAGCATGAGATGATATACAGTTCAGTGCAATGATGATAAACAAGAACACTAGGATCCAATAGAGAACCACACAGCAGATACATGTGAATCACTGGTACAGCTTACAGTCCAAACAGAGTAGTATAAAGAACTTAGCTGATCCGAGAGTAGAGATGACTCAGCATAGCAGGTGGTACTGGAAACACTGTGATTCTTATTAAGTAGAGCAGTAAGCGTTAAACATCACCCAAGGACTTGGATGAACACTGACACGTGCAGTAGAATGTTGCCTAGAAGTAGCAGAGACGTGAGTAGTATCTGAACCATGCGTGGAACTACAGGTAGCAGGATTCATTGTAACTGCAATGGTAAGTTTGCTGTAGTATGAAGCAAGTGAGCAGAGACACGTAACTTGAGCCCAAGTACTAGCCACCGGCACAGCAAGTAGTTCACAATAACAGTCCCGTAAACAGGTAACAGCAGAGTAAGGATAACCCGTGTCAGACGTGAAACTATAGGTGACAGGTAACTTGATAGTAGCTCTACCAGCGAGATGCAGCGATCTTAGCCAGCCAGACGTAAAGGTGAGCCAATAGATAAGGCACAGGTTTAGCAATAACTCACGATACTCGTTCAGCGTGCAGATGAATAGCGGAGAGGAATTCCAGCTTGCGGGTGAACAGCGGTGAGGAGTTTGCAGCTTGCAGATGAACAGTGGTAAGAAGTTACAACTTGCAGGTGAACAGCGGTGAGGATTTTGCAGCTTGCAGGTGAACAGCGGTGAGGAGTATGCAGCTTGCAGGTGAACAGCGGTGAGGAGTTTAGTCCAGCGAGTAGGTACAGGACACACGGAAGGAACAGGTACACAGCCAGATCCAAATACAACCAGAGTAACACGAAGAACAGACAATGAGCCCATAACCATGGGAGGTTAATATAGTGCTCCAGGACCAATGAGGTTTCTTGAGGAGGTCCAGATCACAGTAGCCGGGAACACCTGTGAAAGTAATGTCTCTGAGGCAAAAGCAAGCAGAATCATGGTTCTTAAAGGGAAAGTCACAGCGCCGGCACCTAACTATGGGACCGGCTTGTGACACCTATGTTCTGCAGCTCTTGTACCTCTGAAAGAGCGCACCATTTCTTTCTATCAAAATTTAAATTGTATGTTGCTGCATGCGCTCGAACTTGGCTTGTAAAATTGACTATGGTCATGCACCCATTCCCCTCCACATTCCTCACAGGAAATATTAGGTTGCAGTAAGGGTTTTTGCACTCGAAGATAAATTGGACATTCCTGTATTCACTGGTCTATAGTCCAGTTATGGAAATTCGCAGAGAAATTTTACACAAGAAAAAGCATGTATCAGCAGGACTGTAACTAGGGCGGTGCTGCATGTGCCACCGCTCAGAGCGCAAGGCTGATTGGGGGCACTAGCTCAGATGTTAGTAATGAGTGATTCAGGACATCTCTGAATTTCACAGTAAGTATTGACTATGATAACAATGAGAGCGGCCCTGAGCTGCTCCTCACTGAGATAATCACACTATTCGGTGGTTGCATGTTATGTTTTTCAGTTTTCTTTTCCTTTTCAGTCATTGCTGTGCTACTGGATGCTGACCCCTCCCCTGGCTGGGACCAGCCACAATATTCTATAATAGAACATGTCTGTTAAATGTAGACCATGACTGTGTCACTGGCATTGTCTACAATATTACTCTTTCCAGATCTATTAATTAGCAAATGACTGAAAAAGAAGTGTTAATATTTGGGGGAGGGCCAAGCGCGGGCTGGGAGAGGGATGGCCGGGGTGCACACAGGCGGCCGCATCATATGACTGATGACGCGGCCGCATCCCCTGTCATGTGATGCGGCCGCCTGTGCGCTGACACGGCCGCATCTAATGTCATCAGATGCGGCGGCGAGGGGAAAACTATGTTTTTTACATCCGGGGGGCAGCCCTAATAGCCGTCTGACCCAGCGGCCCGGGGGGGCGGTTGCCCCCCTGCCCCACGGGCCAGCCTGCCCCTGGGGAGGGCGATACCACTGATAGCACTTGGTTGTGATAGCACATTGTTTTCTTACTAACTGTCACCCTTGTGTTGAGGCAAAAGGATAGTTAATGGAGGACACATCTGTATGCAGAGTCTGTATTATTATAAAATGTGAGAACTCTCATAGCAGAATACATTGTTCAGTGCATTAGATAGGGTTGTTCCACATCAATGTAGAACCTAAGAACATCTGGTATCAGTGTTACAAACCCTTAATTTCAATACCCACCCACCCCTGCCTACAAGTACCGCACACACCCACACCCACACCCACACACACACACACACACACAAACACACACACACACACATACACATGTGAGTAAAGGGGAAAACTATATCAATATGACCAATGGTAGACAATTAACAGCAGGTGAAATAAATATAAAATAACAGTCTACATGTACAAAACATTAACACATATATGTCCATGTACTGCATGCTCATGGAAAAAAACTGATGCCATGTAAACCAAACATAATCATCCACTATTACAGATGTACACACAGTACCACACTTAATAGTTCAATGGCCATACCTCCGAATGACGCACATACCACCACCTTACAGTTTAAGCAATAGGTAGGATGGAATATGAAAAGCTAAAGAAAATTTGGCTTTTCCTTGGTGAGCGTTCTACCCCTTTCTTTCTTCATGCCCCACCACAACCTGTAATGCAAGCTCTGGCAGTTTGATTAGGTGGAAAGCTAGAGGGTGGCTTTGGAGAATCTATAGCTGCATCACAGATCAGAGATGGTTATATTATAAACACTGCAGAGAGACAGGAAAATCAAAGTTAATATTAGTCCTCCCAGCAGATGACAGACACAACAACTTCTCTCTTGAATAAAGGGTGCTTTTCATTGTACACATCACCTATAACCAGGGCCGGATTTACCGCTATGCAACCTAGGCACCTGCCTAGGGCCTAGCGGCTCTCGGGGGGCACAGCTGGGGGGGACAGGAGCAATTTTAAAAAAAATTTAAAAAAAATCGGCCCCTCCCCTGACTCGCGGGGGGGAGGGGGGTTACGCGAGTCGGGGGAGGGGGGGTCGGGTGCCGCAAATCGGGTCCTGGCAGCCTCTTCTCCTCTCAGTGTCTCAGTGATAGAGAGAGGAGTAGAGGCTGCCGGGACCCGACGAGCGATCATGTGACTTTTTTTTTTTTTTTTTTTTTAAATCTGGACTGACCGAGGAGGAGCAGCGCACGCCGGAGAAGAAAGGCAATAAAAAGGTAAGTAATACAACTGGAGGGACAGAGGTGGTGATGGTGAACAGGCACAGAATTGGTGATAGTGATTGGCACAGAGGTGGTGATGGTGAAGGGCACAGAATTGGTGATGGTGAAGGGGCACAGAGGTGGTGATGGTGAAGGGGCACAGAATTGGTGATGGTGATTGGCACAGAGGTGGTGATGGGCACAGAGGTGGTGATGGTGAAGGGCACAGAGATGGTGATTGGCACAGAAGTGGTGATGGTGATTGACACAGAAGTGGTGATGGTGATTGGCACAGAAGTGGTGATGGTGAAGGGCACAGAAGTGGTGATGGTGAAGGGCACAGAGGTGGTGATGGGCACAGAGGTGGTGATGGTGATTGGCACAGAGGTGGTGATGGTGATGGGCACAGAAGTGATGGTGAAAGGGCACATGTGATATTGTGAAGGGGCAAAAGTGACAATGAAGGGGCACAGTGTGATGATAGAGGGACAAAAGTGACAAGAGCACATACTTGGATTTATGCGTATTATTTTTGCAAACAACTTAAGTAAGTATTTCTGCCCTGACTTCAATATTTATTAAGTTGTTTTGACCCAACTACTTAAAAAAACGGGACTGCTTGGTAATTATTTAGGGGTGCCTTTTTCTGCAGCGGGGTGGCCTTGCTCTTTTCACATGTTAGGTACGCCCCCATAGATGCAAGCCATGCCCTCACCTCCTTTGGCGGCGGCACATGCTTTGATATCTACTTAACTATAGGGGTATATGGTAGGCATGCGGCGGCACATGCTTTCCCTTCTACGTAACTATAGGGGTATATGGTAGGCTGCAAAAATATAGTGCTATGGATTGTTTCAGGGAGGGGGCCCAAAAACAGTATCCTGCCTAGGGCCCTATAAGGTCTAAATCCGGCTCTGCCTATAACACAGCATACTCTTGTCAGGATGACACTGGAAACCTAATATCTTACAAGACATATCACTGGTCAAATACCTGTCAACTAGCTCAGCATTGGTCACTCCACTCACAACACAAAACCTCTTCAGCATTAAATATGTTGGCATGTTCATTAGGTTGATCGGGTTAAAATGTCAACATTGTGAATGTCTTATGGTGTCAACATTCTGACTACATCCCCATAAGCACTTTACAATGATCATCGGCAAAATATGCAAAATCTATGTTTGTGCAACAAAAAATGGAAAAGTCGATCCACTGAATATCTTGAATGCCAACATGATGAATAGGAGCATAAAATGCTTATATACCAGCATATTAAAAAATAATATAAACATCATATTAAATATTACTTTCTTGTATAGCTTTTTCTTATTTGAAAAGTATCTTAATACAGGCCTGTAATGTTGTCATAGGGAATAAGTATCAAATTTGGACTGCTGTCACTTTGCCGTCATTTTATTTATCAAAAACAATGAAACACACATCTGTAGCTTGTTGGATGTGTTTACTCCAAATTTCAGCCAAAAGACCAAGCTGGTCTTTTGCAGCAGAATGCCAAAGTGTTACTGTCATTTTCACATAGACTTTGAATAATTACTTTTAAAAAATGATACCTTTGATAATTGCCTTCACAGATGTAAAATTACTTCATGAAAGTACTTTTCTAGGTAATTGTAAAACATTTCTAGCTAGTTTTGTCTCAAAGTAATGACTTGCCTAATATCCTTAGGGACGGACTAGGTCAATACAGAAATTACTATCTTTTAAAGGGTAACACATTTTAAGTGCCAGAAAACTTTCTCATGACTAAGTGAAAACTTAATGGTGAATATTTATAAAAAAAAAAAATTGCTTTCCTTGCTGCTCATCGCTTCTTGGCAGAGGGATAAAACTTGTTGCTCGTTATCTGCTATCACAGAGCTGTCAATTGCTTAGTAAACTATATCTGTGATAAGCAGAGAAGATCAGTGATCAGTGTTGAGATCTAAAAACAATCAAATCAACCAAATCTTTACTAAAGCTGGGTACACACTACACTGTTTTCGTCCAATAATCGGCTCAAACAGCCGACCGCTTCTTCAAAAGTCGGGTCAGTGTGTACAGTGAAACGATGGTCGAAAGTCTGCCCAAATGAACGATTCTCGCCTCATTTGGTTGGTCGTACCGTTTAATATTTTCGTTCCAATCTCGTTTCCCCTGTGCAGTGTGTATAAACTTCCGACAGATCCACGACAATCCTCCGATACTTCCTCGACCTGGGGGGGCGTGTATATCTAAATTTTTATGTCAATCCCAGTCCCACATGGTGCGGAATCCGCACATCACTGTGTTTTGTATCGATGTATATTGCACCTGTCTGGCTGCAGACCATTACACTTGTGTAAAGCACGTGGGCAGGGCCATCTTCTCCATTGGGCACAATGGACAGCTGCCCGGGGGCCCTACGGGCAAGGGGGCCCCAAGGGCATGGCTCTTAATGAGAATTAATAATCCTGCAAAAGAAAAAAACCTGCAAAAAAACCCTACAAGGGTCACTGAGCAAGTGCATCTATCTATCTCTATTTCTATATATCTATATCTATATCTGTATATGTATACATCTATATATCTATATCTATATCTATATCTATGGGCCCCGGTGCACTGCTTTGCCCGGGGGCCCATAATGTTGTTAAGATGGCCCTGCACGTGGGTTATTACCCTTTGCGTCTATGATGGCAATGTATTCATATTTACTCTTTATACACTTACAACCCGTGCATGATACTCATGCATTCTAGTCAAATCAAGCTTCCCAGCGTAAGCGCCCTTTTTTAACGTGGTTTTGTCCACATGTCACCACCTCATCATTCTTCTCCATCACCTCATCCTTCATTTTCATCGCCACATCTATCCAGATGTCTATCCAGACACAGGGATCTCTCTCAGCGGTCCTGAGTATCACACTACTCTCGCTCTGTCACCCCCGGCAACCACCAACCACTCCCCACTGTCACCCCCGGCAACCACCAACCACTCCCAACTGTCACTTCTCCTTTAAGAAAAATATATATATATTTTTTAAATCTTTATAAACACTTTTAACAATTAACAAATTAAATTAACAAATTAAAAACATCTTAGTATACCAAATTTCAGCCCTTTCTGATTTTTTTTTTCCACACACACTAACAATTTAGTAGGTCAGTGTATAACTCCGCCCAGCAGGTGGCGCTGCAGCTTGGTTTTATTTTTTCCACACACAGACAGACTAACACAAGCCACTAGACATTTATATTAGAGATACCTTTATAACCTATTAAAGCTATATTAACCTTTATTAACTTAAAATTGTGAATTACCCAGAATAAACCACACAGTGTTCAAGCAACATTTTTATTGCAAGAAAAAGGTACAAAAATTTTAACACACACAGCTGTCCGAAAGATCCGCATGAGAAGTGAGTGCGCCCATACCAATCAGAGAGCTGAATACTGCAGAGTATTATTTTTAAGGTATTTTTAAAGGTGCTACTGGTTTGTGGAAGAACAGGTCTTGATGTTGTTTCTATTCCTTTTGATTTCTTTATCTACGTAAGTAGGAAATAAAAAAAATGTTTAACATTTAACTTCAATATCTGTAATTTATATTCTACAACATAAATACTCTCATTTTCTCACCTTTCGAGATCAGTTTATATTTATATTTTGGTCCCTGTGGCGAAATCGCAATAATAGCGGGCTTAACCTCTGCATTCTGGAAAACAGGCGCCATTTTGGTTATTATAACGGTACAGGTATGTGCCCAAAGCATTTACATGTCTACACATGTTCACTGAAATACCTTCTTGTAGAACTTTTTTAGTATATTTTTCTTGTTCAATTTTTCCTTGTTTGCTAACATTAGTGGTATCAGTGGTATCTAAACCGGCCTTCTCACAGTTAAATCTTCATTCTGACATAAAAAATGAGGTTATAAATTAGCATTTTACTTTGCTTTATGTGACACTACATCTACACTACAGGTACACTACATCTGCTACTGACCTTTTTTAATGTCGTTGTCGTCCTGGTCCAGTACTTTGACCATCATCTCCACCTCTCTTGGGCTCATTGGATTTGCTCTTTCCACTTCTCGAGTATCTCCATTCCCCACCTTAATTTTTCCAACATTTTTTGTCCCTTCCAGCACCATCTCTGACTCTATCTCCGTCTCCATAGCTGCAACCCCCACTGACACCTTCTCCTCACCCGTGACCCCCACTGACATCTCCTCACCCGCAACCCCCACTGTCACTTTCTCACTCGCCATCTTCGGACGCTCCTCGGCGCCAAACAGGTTCCTCTGTCATTTATACACTCAGACATGGACGTTTGTTTCTGCTGTGGACCAATCAGCAATGATGCACGCCGAGAATGGAGCATTCCATTACATACGAAGGGGTTTTTATTATTAGGGAATATTCATTGCATTCCACTTTAGCAGTTAAATGTTTTTCTTAATGTAATGTATATTACTAAACTTCTATTTTATAGAAATGAAGGGAGGTAACTATAGCTAAAGCTCTGCCCCTTTATGCTAATGTCTTTGGTATCTCGTACATTTCCCGCAAATGTCACTGCAGTGTGTACGAAATTTAAATAATTGTTCACGACAACATGGCAGTAAAAAGTTGCTAATGGGACGTCCGGCTCTTCCGTTTCTGGTCTTAAAAAAGGCTAGTGTGTATGCAGTCCATGGACCGAGCGATCGGACCATCGATCGCATGTAAAATCGATCGGCATAAAAAGTTGGTCGAAATTTCAGTAGTGTGTACCCAGCTTAAGAGGACACCATGGCATCACATATTGACCAATTAAAAAAGAATTCATAAGTAACTAGACTGACTGCCATCAATAGTGGAAAAAGTATTAAAATTATCTACAGTTAAATACATGAGAAATGAGAATTCTATGTACTGGAATGGATGTTTGCTACAACATGGCAAATTGTAGTACTAAATTTGAACCATAAACCATGTATTCTTTTCCAACTAATCTGAAGTTAATCTAAAACTCTCACGATTATTGTCATTTAGAGCCAAAAGCAATACTGATTGAGTGGACTTTTTTCTTTTACTTTATTACTTGTATTGATTTGCATTATTTTAGATAAAGAGAAAAGTAAGAAAAATGAGAGCTTTGTTTTTTTGAGGGGATGGCTTAAGGCAATGTCAATGTTTTTTACTATATAATATCAGGATGAGTAGTTCCTTTTTTTTTCTTTTTTATTAAATCAAGATTATAAAACCTGCAGAATGTCTTTATCATTGTTACAGGTAAGGGATATTACAGACCAATGCTCACTGTTCACAAACTCAAATTGTAGCCCTATTTGCCTTGAAGGTCTTGCTGTGACTTTTTACCTCTTTATACATTGCCCAGGTAAATCTTGAAAGACTTCCAGGTGTTAGGGTTGGGGCTTACAATTAAAGTTAGAGGGAACTCCACATGATTTAGATCCCTTCTAATTATAATCACAAACTCCTTGTTGACTGGATTCTAGGTTGGTTACCATGATTACAGAATTTGATGTCAGGAAGGTACCTATATCTAGTGTGTTTGTGTGTGTGTGCTTGCATTTCTATGCTTGTGGTGACATTGACCTATTTACACACTAACACTGTGGGGACCTTAGTTGTGATGGGGACAAAAAAATGAGGTCTCCACAAAGCTTCCCATTGCTAATCAATGCAGGGGACCTTGCTGATACACTTGCTATAAAAAACTGCCAGCTAGTCAGTTTTGTCGGATCAAAAGTGTGCCTGTGTCCGATGTGGAAGACAGAGTGTGTGTGTGCGTGGCAATGCTAGAGGTTATATGTAAGCAGGCACGTGCAGTGTTTCTGTGCTTTTTACACTCAATGGGGATAAATACACGGTTGAATACATCTGCTGCTGAATGTAGAGTGGGGACATTAGAGCATGACAGAGCCCACCGGAGACTCTGATTATAGCCTGGAGAGCAGTGGAGAGGAATATGTCCCTGACACTTCAGAGGAGAGTGGTTCACACACCAGTGGTGATGCCCCATTGCCTGCCAGTTGGAGTAAAGTACAGGTACCCAGAGATGTGTTCTACACACAACCATTCTCGACCTGCTGGCAGTGGTGTTTTATGCACAGAAGGTCTGAAAGACAGCACAGTGTCTGTCCAAGAGCTATCCAGAACCAGTGATGGCTCCAAAGCGTATAACAAAAATCAGTACTGCCTGAACTGTGAGAAGCCTTTCTCAAAGGTAGCCCGACATATGGAGTATGTTCAGCGCAATGAGACTGAAGTAGCCTAGGCCATAAAATTCCCCAAGAACTCAAAAGAAATGTGCATGCAATTGACACATCTTCACAATGGGGCAACTTTGTGCACAACACTGAGCCTATGAGGACAGGACATTGTGTTCTGGTCCTGTGCGAAGTTCCATACAAAGAGATTCAACAACAATAAAACAAAATTCTTGGGGCAAAATGGAAATAAGGACAAATGTCTACTGCTCGGGGTCTGCGTCCCCATCAATAAAATAATATAACAAATAAAAAATGCAGTAGTACTAATAAGTCCTTCAAATACCAGCAAATGCAATGTGGATATTAAAAATTATTTAATACATATTTTAAAAATACAAATACATGATCCTGATGCATGCAGAAATATTCCTACAATAACCCAAGGAAACTCATACATTAGGTGCACCGATGTAATAACAGCGTTTCCTGAATATATGATATCATACATATGAATATTAATTCATGTGAGCTCACAACATTAATAGAACCTCTTAGTGACGGAATAGATCCGTACTATACTGGATATATATGGATTTGCGATGTCTCCGTGGCTACACGCTTTTTGGTCCTCAATTTGAATAATAGCATAAAAGAAACATCGTTGACAGAACCTCTTAATAACGGAATAGATCCATATTAAACTAGATATATGTAAATTCCTGATGTCTCCGTGGCTGCACGCTTATAGTCACCATTTAGGATAATAGTGTCCCAAACTCTTCCGGTGAATATTATATTAAGCAATAACTCAGCCTAATCCAGCATCATCATATGCACATAGTCATAAAGTATAGTCAGATACCATCCGTAGTATAGAAAACGTGAGCTTATCAGATGCTCAAGGGGAGATGTTTCACTCAGTCAGCACTGCTTGCCACTGCTGGCGTGCTGCCGATGGGTTGCAGCTAGAGTCATATGTATGATATCATATATTCAGGAAACGCTGTTATTACATAGGTGCACCTAATGTATGAGTATCCATACAAAAAGATGGATGTCGAAGGCTTCATGCACTGTGCAGCATGCCAAGGCTTGTTTGCAAGAGAATACCACTGGTGACACATGAAGAGATGTTAGCTAAACTGAAGGGGCAACAAGCCCACACCTGGCAAAACAGAGTCCAGTCACTGTGCACTTTTTCTCACCTGACATCAGTGGTGGCTTTTGAAAGCTCTTTAACGACATGACCCCAGATGAAATCTTACTTGCTGTCAAAAATGAGCAATACATCATGCAGATGGGGCAGCATCTTTTCAGCTGGGTCGGTCCAGATCTTGGCATTCACGAGTTCATCCGTCAGAAGGTTAGAGAAATCAGCAAGCTACTACTACAGGCCAGAAGAGCTACCCCTTTATAAAGGATGGAAGACTTTATTATCCCATTGAACTTTCGGTACGTAGTAGATGCTGTAAAGCTGGTAACTGGCTATAACGAGGGGACAAGTACATTTAAGACGCCCTCGCTGGCATTGAAGGTCAAGCATGGCTTGCAAAACATAGCAAGCATTGTGGAGTGCCAAGCCATGAGGGATGGCTGCACTGCTGCAGTTGAAACTGCATGCAACTTCAGATAGATCTATAAGGCAAGATCGAGTGAGGTTATCTCATCGGCTGCATTGAAAACTCTTAAGGAGTACAAGTGGAACATGCCTCAGCTCTTACCATTCATGGAAGATGTGAAAAATATACATTTGTAACTCGATGAGAAGCAGCAAGCCTACACCTCTGGTCTATCCACTGAACCTACCCTTAACAACTGGGCACTGCTTGCAAAAGTCACCCTGGCAGAGGTGATCTTGTTCAATCAAAGAAGGGAAGGGGAAATTTCCAAGATGTTGCTGACTTCTCCTCAAAAGATACTTCAGATCTCCACGAAAAAGGTTCCCTAATGATTTACAAGGTTGAGTGGAAGCTCTGCTGGCACTTCACTTGGATTGAAATCTGGAGAAAACTAGGGTACAAAGTTCCCATCCTGCTGACACCAGCCATGCACAGCGCAATGGAACTTCTTTCAGAGAAGCATGAAAAATGTGGGATGGCTGCCCAAAATGTTTACATGTTTGCCAGATGAGCTGCCTTGTCACACTTCAAAGGCTCCAATTGCATTCGCCTGTTTGCCTGAGAGCATGTGGCAAACATCCCCACACACTGGGCCTGATTCATTACTGATCTTATCTGTCGTTTTTTGAGGATCTTAAGAAAATCTTCTCTGCACATGCCCAGAAAAAGGAAATAAGAAGGAAAATCCACTGCGTAAGTTAAGAATTTCTTAAGTTAAAATGAAAATTCTTATTAACTGCAACTTAGTAGTTCTCCCAACACTAAAGAAAAAAGGTTGGGAAAGGGAGGGGAATGGGCAGAAATTGGGCGGAGATCGTACAGACTTAAGAAGAGTAGGCATTTACCTCCGGATTTGTCGGATAGATAAGAAGAAATGCTTAGAGCTTTTCTTAACTTCTTGCTTAAACTTAAGGAAGCTCTGTGTCATGTTTAAGTCTAAAACAGCTATAGCAGCAGCGCTGAATAACACCACTAAACTGTACAAAAAGCACCGTTCATTTAAAACACTCACAACGAAATATGCAAACATTAAACAATTTACTATTTTTTAAAAACAACCATGGTGGATGCACAGTTGTAATAAATTGCAATGTAAAGTGGTTGATGTGTAATATCTTATAGTTAGCCTATACCTATTTTGATATTTTTAAAAAATGGCTAATAATACACTAGTATAAATAAAGGACATAACAGCTTAATTTGCATGGCCTTAAACCATACATTACATATGGGACACATAGGAAATCCACACAAACATGGGAAGGATATATAAACTCCAGAGATAAGACAGTGAGTGAGGATTCAAACTCAGGACCCCACTGTTGAAAGATGGATTGTCTAACCACTAAGCCAACCTGCAAGTGGTAACAATAAGTGCATGATATAGACTAGAACGAAAAGCTGAGTAACAGGTACTAGTGGCAACTTAAAGTGTTAATGAGCATAATTAAATGAACAATTGCACACACTTTCTTAGTAACAGACATGAAGGATCATGTTTTTTTCACAAAAATTAAAGTAAGAATGTCTATGCAAATGTATCTCAGAATAATTCACAATCAGAAATAAACACAAACATATTTTAATCAATATAAAACTAAGCAACAGATTTTCGTAACCAGCGTTGCATGGACCCAGCATCAGATCTCGTCATCTGATACCACAGTGGCCCATACACATGCATATAGTTGTCTAATTACAATCCACTATAAAAGATTGCTTCGTGCACACTTGAAGTTGGTTCGGAGTCTGTAGTGTAGTTTACTGGTGTGGATTTGTACAGTGGACTTTTATTTGTATTGAGAGTTATATTTTCTCTTACTCTTTTTTAGACACTTTAAAAGTTTGTGCTTGTAAGATATTTTATGTTGCACAATAACAGTGCATCTCTATTTTAATATGTAATGTGCATTTTAATGTGTGTGTTGTTTGTATTATGAATTTTAATCCAAATTTTTTTTTTTTGGGGGGTAGGGGAGTGTTGTGCAGCTTTTAAATCTAATATCTATTAAGATGTTTCTCATGTGTTCTTATGTGTTTTGGCACTTGCTACATGTTTATCCAACAGATCCCCAGGCCTCCTGAAACCGTGGAGGCAGGCCACTTCAGGTTCCAGACTGTTTTGCAAGGTAAAATATTTTTCTAATATGGTTTATATCACATACTTGCCAACTCTCCCGGATTGTCCGGGAGACTCCCGCATTTTGCGAGAGTCTCCCGGACGAGTGTGGCAATCTCCCTGATAGGAAGGGGGAAAAATTTAGTTTAAACGCCGCGATTCACCCGGAATCGCGGCGTTTAGCCCCGCCCCCACTGTAAAATGACGCGATTTGCGTCATTCCGTCACGGGGGCGGGGCCAAAATGACGCGATTTCGCAGCCCCGCCCCCTACACGCCCACGTCCCAGTCGGCATCTCCCGGAAAAAGAAAAAAAAATGTTGGCAAATATGTTATATCACACTTTTAAAAATCGCTAACATCCTAAAAATAAAATTGTTAGGTGATGAAAGTAAAGGCATGTTTCATTTTTTAAAACATAAGCAAATCCATGCACCAGACAGTTTTGACTGAAAAAAATGTTTACCTTTGAAATCTGCAATTATTTTCTAATCAGGCTGTAAGGGCTGTCTCTGCCCCTGCTGAGATTTTCAGATGTGAATTTTCTAGCCATAGCACTTATAAAAAAATAATGTTGAAGGTTGACTCTTATAGCTTAGCTGTAAAAAGACCACACTAAAAGCTTTCATTGATGAAAGCCTTAGCTGGGACATGTCTAGGGGAGGGCTGTCAATTTTAAAGGAAAAAAATGCAGGTGGCCCAGTGACCCAGCCCAAGGGTCGCCCATTATGGGACCCCTGACCCCTGTCCCCGTGCCCTCCAGACCAGCCTCCCCCTGGACATGTCTGCCTCACTTGAAAAAGAATCAGTAATTAACCATATTCTGTGTTTATCATATATCTGACTCACTATGTGAATGTTCTTTTCTGCCCAGGTAAAGTACATAAAGTAAGTTGTCTGTTTATTGATTTTTAGGCACTGGTTTGTCAATGTGTTCTAATGGAGATACCGTAAACTCTCTTTAATTTTGAGGATAAGTGAGAAACAGACAACATTTTAGTAAATAGCTAAATGTGTGTAATTTATTCCAACAGACCTTATGAGCTGCCTTCCAACACCTCTAACCATGGGATAAAACCAACATCCATGTGTTTGTATTTGTTTTTGTTTTTTTATTAAAGGTATGATTTTTTATATACAGTTTTTTTTATTTGTTTTATTTGATTAATGAAAAGGTGTTTATGAATAAATATTTTATTTTATTTCTTAATACTTATTCTCCTGCTTTGGATACTGTTGAACACCCTCTTGTGCTGCACACCCTTCACTCCATTTTCCATCATGACACAGTTCTCTCCTTTTTCACTTCCTACCTCTCAAACTGCTCCTGTAGTGTATCCACATCTGGCTTGGCCTCCAACAGCATAGTGTCCCCTTTCCATAATGGTAAGCAAGCCCTGATTAGTCTGCACTGACCTGCGTTCCCTAGGGTGATGTGCCACTAGCCCCCCCCTTACATAGAGGGATCCACCCATGGTATGAAACTAATACATCCCTTAACTAAACAGTATGTGTGTGTGTGTGTGTGTGTGGGGGGGGGGATAACAATATCACATGTAAGTAAAAGTTCACTGTGCCACTATAGGTCCCAGGATGTGTTCCTTTCCTTAATGATTCAGGTCCACAAGCTGCACACAGATGCTAAGGCCATGTTTGGTATTCAAACTCATGACGCCAGTGTTGTGAGACAGAAGTGCTAACCACTAAGGTAACTTGCTGATTTTAACTCCCATCTATTTTTAGTAATAATGAAGTTTGTGAGGAGGGTAGCAAGTATCCCCAAACTCACATTCTCCCCTTCTTACGAGTGCAATGAATGAGGTGGTTTTTCCACACATTCCCTAGGAAGATGTGGTGGGCCGTCCCGCCCCCCTCCCTACCCTGTGATGAAAACTCTAGCCCTTCCCGGACTGGTGTGTGTTTTTCCAATTAATATTACCAATACTACTTTAAAATCATTTGTCCCAGGTAATATAATTATTTAAATGCTTATGTGAAAAATTAGGTAATAACAGTTCTGCACAATACACTCCGATTGATTGATTTTAAAGTTGCAAACAAACGCTTTGCACTTCCCACATTTGCCGTTAGGTAACCGTCTTATCTTTAAATAAGAATCAGATCTTAAGAAGAGGATCTTAAGATGAACTGACTGCTTAAGATCCGTTGCATCTTATTTCCATTGCTTAAATGACTTAAGGTGGGCGTGTCTTTGAACTTCCGTTCCTTGTTGAATTGCAAATTTCTTATCTCCCTGTTTGTTCTTAAAATACTCATCGCAACTTGCGCACAAGATAAGATCAGTAATGAATCAGGCCCACTGTCTTTCAAAGGTACATTGTCACTCTCTCAAACATCCTTAACCTAAACAACACAGAATTGGATCAGTTGGCGGGCTTACTTGGGCATGATATCAGGACACACTGTCAGTATTACTGCCTCCCAGAAGGTACCCTCCAACTCGCCAAGACCAACAGACTGTTAATGGCACTGGAGAGTGGCAGACTGGCTGAATACAAAGGAAAGAATTTGAACGAGATGCACATTGATCCGGAAGGTAATTTGGAAATGTGTTTGATGTGTGTTTTTGAGTTTTACCTCAGCCATTTACATATCTGTTTCTTTCCAGAAACAGTCTAGCTACAGAGCGACAGGTCAGATGATGAACAATCCCTTTTGACAGAGAGACATGTAGTCAAGCATTCAGTCGACACTTCCATTTCAGAAAAGAGGTGTTGTAGGGATCTGGCAACACCGGACCAGTGCCCATCCAAGGCTTCCACAGGTCGGTGTAGCACACAGTTTTGTTACACAAAAGCACTTTGCCTTCTCTGTATTTCACAGAGTCATAATGGACTGCTCTACTTCCTTTCAGGATGTAAAGAAGTGTGGAGAAAAACCAGGGACAGAGAGGAGATCCAAGCAGTGGAGAAACACATGAACAAGTTTATCCAAACATGCCCGGCCAACGTGTATCATGCCTCATGGCTGAACCATCAACATTAAAAGATCGGAACTGGTTGGGGGTGAAATTCTACACAAAAAAACATATAACAGCTTTAAAAAGTTATCAAACTTGCTGTGGGACAGCCTGATTGAGCATGGTAGGGAATTCAATAAGGGAGAAGCAGCACTGGAGAAGTCTTGTAGCCACGAGTGTGAGGTGGTTACCAGAGACAAGACAAGGGACGCAGGTCAAAGGTAGATCTAAGAGGGTGGGATGGACAGTATTTTGATATTAGATTTGAGATGTATGAAGGAGTGGTGTTGTTGAGGGCTTTGTAGGTAATGGCGAGTAATTTGAATTGAATTCTGGAGGACACAGGGATCCAGTGTAGGGACTTGCAAAAAGGTGCAGCAGATGTGGAGTAGTGAGAGTGGAAGATTAGTATTGCAGCAGCATTTAGAATGGATTTAAGTGTGGATAGGTGAGTGTTGTCAGATAGCAGCAGATTATAGTAGTCAAGATGGGAGATGATGAGAAAATGGATAAGACTTTTGGTAGCATGTTGCGTAAGAAAAGGCTGCACTCTGTCCATGTTTTTAAGGTGGAATTGACAGGACTGGGAGACAGTCTGAATGTGAGGAAAAATCAGAGGGCAGAGATAAGTATTACAAAAAGGCAACGGGCTTGGGAGAATGAGGAAACTGTGGTGTTATTAGCATTAAGGGAAATTTGAGAGGAGGTTGTAATTCTGGCAGGGGGGAAGATAATAAGCTCTGTTTTGGATATGATAGATTTTAGGTATCATTGTGACATCCATGTGAATATGGCTGAAAGACAGTTGGTTGTATGCAATAGTACAGAAGGAGAGAGGTCAGGGGAAGATATATAGAGTTAGGTGTAATCAGCTTAGAGGTGTTACTGGATGGCAAAAGAGCAAATTAGTGCCCCAAGAGAAGAGGTGTACAATGAAAAAGTAAAGGGCCAAGAACAGAGCCGTGTGGGACCCCAACAGATAGTGGGAGTGAAGGGGAGAATGTGTTAAAGGAAGAAACACTAAAGAAGCCGTTTGATAGGTAGGAAATGAACCAGGAAAGAACTGTGTCACGAAGGTTCATTGGAGAAAAGGTTGTGTAGGAGAAAAGGATGATCAACAGTGTCAAAAGCAGTAGAGAGGTCAAAGAGAAAAACTATGAAGAAATGACCCTTATACTTTGCAGTAAGTAGATTATTGCTCACTTTTGTGAGATCAGTTCAGGTTCAGTGGAATGCTATTTAGAAAATAAGATTTGTTGCATTGTTGCGTTGTTGTTATGTCGTGTTGTCGCGAGTTTCCTTCCAGCAGTCAAACAATTGTTTACAACGCACAAATTATGTTTTCAATATTTGTTGCTCTGTCACTTTGTGGCATTGCCACGCTGTCGCTTTGTGGTCTAATAGGTTACTTTTTCAGTACTAAATAACTATGTAAGATTTGAGTATGAGACAATTACTTCACATCTTAGTAAATAATGGTTTTAATTAATTTGCGGTTTGTCCATTGTGATGTAAGATAATCACCAGGTATGTATTGTGAAATCCTCTAACTGTTTCAAAGGAAGAGGATTACAAATTTTATATTAATGGTCATTCCACAAGTTGGTCATGCCACAAATTGCAAAATAGCAAGAATTAACAGTAACAAAAATATTGAGTTGGCTTTGTGATTGATGGAAATAGCTAAAAATAATAGCAAAGGGAAAGCTGTTAGAGAGTTCTGAATTCACATATTAGCCGTTTGTGACTTTGGAGAACTGATTTTCTCTCTCCAGAAGGTAAACTTAGCTGACAAGCTTAATTGAGTGTTAGGCAATCTTACAATTATATGTATGTAGACTCATGAAATCACTGTTTTCCTGGATTTTTAAATCATCCTAACCTGTTTTATGTGAAGGCTATAATATAAAAAAACAATCATGCTGTGACTATATCCAAGTGGTGAGTGCCATTTTTGTGTATTAAGATGATTAATTTTGGAGTTTACTCTGTATTCTCATAGTGTTTTACCGTAATGAAATAATGCTTATGCTAATTAGCTGGGAGACAATGTACAATATACTTTGATGCAAGCTACTACATTGTCTATTGTGAGCAACATTAATCTATAATTAAGGCTGCTATTGCACCCAGTATTCTGCTAATGCCATGTCACTTCACTGGTTACATTTTACTCAGGAATCCCTTTAGTAACTTAGTACTGTTCTTTTTTAAAAGTCATGACAAGTATGTCTCCACATAAACTCTCAGGGCCTGAGCCGTTAAGGAGAGCAAAGCATAAAAAAGAAGTGACTTTACACCTGGGCAAAACCATGTTGCATTGGAGGGGGTGGTAAATTTAAAATGTGGGGACATATTTATAGTTGGGATAAGGCATGTTCTAGAATAAATTTAAAATACAAAAGCTATCAAGTATTTGTGTGCTACATTAAAAAACAGTCAGTTTTTAACTCATGTGCAAAATAATAAACTAATTTACACCCCTTGCATTGTAACATGGTTTGTCCGAGAGAACATTTACTCCTTTTGCTGGCTTACTATCCTTAATGACTCAGGCCCTTAGTATTTACATTTCTATGCTCTCATTAACTTGTCTAAGACCATAAAGTATTATAATTTTCCAACAAATCTCGGGCATCCCTTACTTTTGAAACATATTTAGCCAGAGAAAATGGCCAAAGAATCATTTGGTTTTATATTTCTCTAGCAATGCAAGATTTTATTTCAATCTCAAGATGGCTTTCTGTATTTGTGAGACAATTTGCTCAAGCTGTAAGATGGAAAGATGAATGTACAGTGACAGAGATCAGGATAGGAATGACATTTACTCCAGTGGCACTCTGCAGTGTGGGAGCACATTTACAGGTAGCGGGTCTGTTTGATGTGCCGTAGTTGGGGTTTGAAACATCTGAGACTGTATGTGGTAGCTGGAGCTGCATTGTCTAGGGTTGAAGTCAAAGTTTTGTTTCAGAAAGCGGTAGCCTAATTAGGGCAGGATAATTAGGTGTCACTATGTATGTGTGGATTTAGGTGCAAGGGGAGGGCATGAGGTAAGGCTGAAGAAAAGGAGGTTGTGGTCAAAAAGTGGGAAGGCTAAGTAGGAGAAATTAGAAATGGAGCAATAGTGGGTGAAGACAAGGTCAAGAGAGTTTAAAATATACATAGAAAAGATCCAGCGCTACAGTGTAATTCAATCTATATCTAGAAATATAAAATATGAAAATAATTATATTATTCTCTTGAGCTTCAAATACACTTGGTACTGTTCTAGGATGTCTTCATTGTCCAATATTAGTCCATCATATTGCATGTAATATGAAATGCAAAAATATGCATAGTGCAAAACTGTTTTCAATAATAGATAGGACCAGAGTCAATAAGGAGAACAAAGCATAAAAAAGGAGTAACTATGCACCTGGGCAAAACTGTGTTGTGTTGGAGGGGGAGGGAAACTTAGATTTATAATTGGGATAGGGCATGTCCTAGATCAACTTTAAATTTCAATGTAAAAATAAAGCTATCAAGTACTTGTGTGCTAGATGAAAAAAACAGCCAGTATTTAACTTACCGTATATACTCGTGTATAAGCCGAGTTTTTCAGCATACTTTTGTATGCTGAAAAAGGGCACTCGGCTTATACACGGGTGAACTTACCTGGTGTCCGGTCCCTCGGCTTCAACTTCTGCATATGCGTTCCAACACAGGAAGTTCGGCAATTGGAACGCAAACTTGCGTTCCAAATGCCGAACTTCCTGTTGTTGGAACGCATATGCGTTCCACTGCGGGGTGGATTTACAAGCCGTTCGATCACATCTTCTGGGTCTCCAGGTTTTGCCTTGATTTAAACAGCACCAGTACCTCTTCTACTTCTTAATGATGGTTCTGACAGGGTAAGTTCCTAACTGGAAGCATTTTGCTATATTTGTATAGCTTTTCTCTGCCTTGTAACTCGAGTTACCGTTGTTTTGAAGTCCTCAGTCAGTTGCTTAGAAGAACTTGCATGCTTGTTGAGAGGAGGCATAATATCCTTATATATTTTCTGACTCTCTCTCTCTCTCTCTCTCTCTCTCTGATTTTATAATCATTTATGAATGTTCCTTGTCATCTAGCTAAAAATGATTTCATAGATTGAACCTATCATTTTTATTTAGGTTTTTAAATTAGCGCTCTTTTCCACCCTAGGCTTATACTCGAGTCAATAAGTTTTCCCAGTTTTATGTAGTAAAATTAGGTGCCTCGGCTTATATTCGGGTCGACTTATACTCGAGTATATACGGTATGTGTAAAATAATAAACTAATTTGCACCCCTTGCATTGTAACATGGTTTGTCCCAGAGAACATTTACTCTTTTTTTTTTGCCTTGCTTTACTTAATGACTCAGGCCCATAATCTCTAGTTATGAATATAACTACATTACATGATATCCAAAAAAAATCCTAAATGATTGTTTGGACAAACGCCTGTTTGATGGTATCTCTGGTAGGAGTATCTCTGTATACCATTGATGCTGTTTATGTGTTTTTATATGATTTTAAAATTTTATTTTAAATTTAAAATATATTCAATAAAACAATATTACGCTACGATATTTCCTTTTATTTCTCATATTTGGTTTGACCGTGGAACAACATTCCCCAGAATTGAGCTGGAAGAACAAATAACCTTCTGACAGCCTGTTTTTATTTAACTTCTGGTAGGAATCCCATCTGAAGGGAGTGGTAGAGTGAACACATAGTAGAAGATGGCATGGTAACAACTATTTCACCAAGCACCTTGGATAAAGACACTGGTTTTGGGCATTTTTAAAGAATTTGTTGGGTACGGTCAACCGATAGCCATTTAGGATTTTTTTGGAATATCATATTATGTGGTTATATTCATAACTAGAGATTATGTATTATTGAAAACAGTTTTGCACTATATATTTGTATTTTATATTACATGCAATATGATGGATTAATATTGGACAATGAAGACATCCTAGAACAGAACCAAGTGTATCTGAATCTCACAAGAATAATAAAAGTATTTTCATATTTTATATCTCTAGATAGATTGGATTACATCGTAGCGCTGGATCTTTTCTATGTATGTTTTAAAATCTTTATTTATGATGTTAGAGTGTGTTCACTAATTAGTAAAGTTGCTGGCAGCTTGCAGTAGTGAAGCGCATATAGTGGATACATTATATTTTAAGGTCAAGAGAGTGTTCATTACAATGGGTGGGAGATGAGATCCACTGTGAGAAAACAAAGGAGGAATTAAGTGAAAGAAGTTTAGTGCAAGAAGAGACAGTGGTACTACCAATGGTAATGTTGAAATTGCCTAGGATAAAAGTAGATAGGTCAAAGGATATAAATTAAGTGGGCCAGGTCGCACATTTGTCAAGGAATTAGGAAACTGGCAATGGGGGACAATAAATGACAGCAATATGAAGGTGAAAAGGATAAAATAGATGTATAGTATGACCTTCAAAATAAGAGAATGAGAGGGAGGGTTCAGAGGGTTTTACTTGGAACGTGCAGCTTGGAACGTGCAGCTTGGAGAAAGTAGAATGCCTACTACACCACCTTGTCTGTTTCTGTATCTGGCAGTGTGGCTGAGGTGGAGTCCCCCACAGGAGAAGAGAAGAGAGGATAGTGGAGATATGTTGATAAGGTTGGCAGGATTGGAACTACAGGTTGGATGGAAAGTTTTGGAGTGGAGCTAGAAGCATGAGTAGATAATGGGCATTGAATAGTTAGGTTAGATGACACCAGCAGCCATAAGAAAGAGCAGGATGAGAATGAGAACATGCAAGGATGATTTGTGGGTGTGAGGTTTATTTATGTTTATGTAGGCTGGTGACTGAAGTAGGTGCAGGAAACAAAACAGTACATGTGTACATGCTAGCAAGGAAGGAAATAGTGATGGGTAAATAATAATTGGGGGGTGAAAAATAGGATGACGGAAAGAGAAGAAAAGTGTGGTGAAAGTGAATAGGAGAAAGCGAGAGTGGAAATTGACTAGTTGCATAATGGAGAAATGTGAGAGATGTGGAAGAATATGTATTAGCTAAGGTAGGTAATGAGGAAGTTGGAAAGTACAAATTATCCAAATTGTGCAGGGCAATAGAAAAGGTGAAGGATACGTTACCTCCCCCCTGTTTAGTAGTTACCTCCCCTCTGTTTAGTAGAGAAGTCAGCTTCTGCAGGTCTGACATGATGAGGTCCAGGGTGCTGACAGAGGGTCCAGCAGCTTAACAGCAACAGCAATCACAATTGAGCTCAGTTTGCAAATGAACAGTTGTTGAAACAGAAATGACAGTTGAGCTTTGTGGGTACCAAAGCTGAACAGAGATGGTAATTCAGTAGATCCCAAAACAGCCTTGTTTTTTGTTATGGGCAAACCTCAGTGCTACTGTGACATTGTCAGAGCCGTAACGAGGCCGGTGCGGGCGGTGCCGCCGCCCCGGGCGCAGTCCCAAGGGGGCGCAGTGGCCGCCCGCACCGACTTCTGTGTGAGGAGTGAAAAAAAAAAAAAAAAATTAAACAGACCTCAGATTCAGACTGCCGGCCGCCCGGCGCATCCAAGATGGCGGCCGGCACCCGGCTCCACCCCCTTCTGAACTCTGCCCTCTGCCTCAGCGTCTGATGTCATGACGTTGCTAGGCAGCAGAGGAGCAGAGAAGCAGAGAGGAGCCAGGCAGCGACGGCTGGACAGGAGGTAAGTTTCAAAGCAGGGGAAGGGGGATGTAAGCTTCAATTATGGAGGGGATGTAAGCTGCAATTATGGAGGAGATGTAAGCTGCAATTATGGAGGGGAGGGGGGGATGTAAGCTGCAATTATGGATGGAGGCAAGGGGGGGGGATGTAAGCTGCAATTATGGATGGAGGCAAGGGGAGGGGGGAATGTAAGCTGCAATTATGGATGGAGGCAAGGGGGGGGGGAATGTAAGCTGAAATTATGGAGGGAGGCAGGGGGGGAATGTAAGCTGCAATTATGGAGGGGGGAGGGGATGTATGCTGCTATTAGGGAGGGGGGAATGTGTGCTGCTATTAGGGAGAGGGGGAATGTGTGCTGCTATTAGGGAGGGGAGGAATGTGTGCTGCATCTTGCTATTATGGAGGGGGGGATGCTGCTATGCTTTATGAGGGATGGGGGGGTATGCTGCCATAATGTGTGAGGGAAGGGGGGTATGTATTAATATAATGTGTGATATGAGGGTAGGGAGGTTGGGTGTCTTAGTACATGGGTGGGAGGTAGGCTATTAATTTAATGGTGACGTTTAGGTGGGGGCTAATTATTTAATGGGTACTAGTTTATTTGTGGGGTGCTGGTGGGTCAATTTAATTTATTGATGGGGCTTTTTAATTTAATGGTGGGGTCTATTAATTTCAGGTGAGGTATTTATCTGTATTGCAGTCACAAGAATGCTCTCTGTATAGTATGGTGGTCATAGGAATGCTCTCTGTATAGTATGGCCGTCATAGGAATGCTCTCTGTATAGTATGGCGGTCATAGGAATGCTCTCTGTATTGTATGGTGGTAATTGGAATGCTCTCTGTAAGGTATGGCGGTCATAGGAATGCTCTCTGTATAGTATGGCGGTCATAGGAATGCTCTCTGTATAGTATGGCGGTCATAGGAATGCTCTCTGTATAGTATGGCGGTCATAGGAATGCTCTCTGTATAGTATGGAGGTCACAGGAATGCTCTCTGTATAGTATGGAGGTCACAGGAATGCTCTCTGTATGTATAGTATGGAGGTCATAGGAATGCTCTCTGTATAGTATGGAGGTCACAGGAATGCTCTCTGTATAGTATGGAGGTCACAGGAATGCTCTCTGTATAGTATGGCGGTCACAGGAATGCTCTCTGTATAGTATGGAGGTCACAGGAATGCTCTCTGTAAGGTATGGCTTTCACAGGAATGCTCTCTGTAAGGTATGGCGGACACTAGGAGGCTCTTTATATTGTATGTGTGTGTGTACATGTGTGTGTATATATATATATTTTTTATGTAAGTGCACATCCACATTATTTATGTAATAAATGTATTGCTATACAGCATTACACTATGTGAGTTTCTTCCTCTCCATTATCCTGAATACTACTGAGTATATATGAAGTGCCAGTTCCGGAACCTTTCAACATTGTATGAAGCATCTGCTATTCCCATGGGGTAATAAGGCTCAACTTGATTGGTGAAGATACCGGTTATACCTACAGATAAGCTTTAAAGATCTTTTATCTGTTACGCATATTATATTGGCACGGCGCTGGTGTTCTAGAGTGGTTCCTCATTTCCTTCTTCCTGTTGATCCAATATTATTACCTGAGTGTCTATACCTATTTAGTGGTTAAGATTCTGACTTTTGGTACACCTTTCTGTATTTTTATATACAGTATTATACTATTTGGCGCCCCCTCCCATTTGTTTTGTGTTTATATATATATATATATATATATATATATATATATATATATATATATATATATTATATTTAGTGTGATGGTGACAAGGGGGCACAATGATAGAGATGGCTCCATGACACGGTGTGATAAAGGAGAAACTGTTATGGAGAGCACAGTGGGATGAAGGGGCAGTGTAATACAGATGGTACCATTACATTTATGTTTTAATTTGTTTCAGTGAGTTTTATTTCAATAACCAATTAATTTTTTTATACAGCTAGCATGTGATAGCTGCATTTAAAGTACTTTGATTCTATGGAGGCTTATTACATAAAGATCCTTACAAAGCCAGACCAAGAATAATGGAGAGGGAGGGGGTTTCAGTGCGGTCTAGAACTTGTAAAGTGCTAGCCACGCCCCCACAGTAGGTTGACCACACCCACCCGACAATTGACACTCCCACTTAGATGGGGGGCGCCGGTTCCCTGTCTCGCCCAGGGCACTAAAATGGCTAGTTACGGCACTGGACATTGTCCAACAGTATTCAGAAATACCCAATGGTTTATATATACACTTGAGAATTTCATACAGTAAGGTTGTTACTGTGATAACCATGATCATGTTGGCAACATTTAAATTTATTTCCAAGTTCATCCATAAGTCACCTAGCGGTTTATTTACAACCAAGAATTATCTTTCATAATAAATGTAGACATTTGACACTTGTTTGGCAAATGAAAGGTTATCATTTTTATTGAAAACAAGTTAAAGTGTTGTGAACTAAAAAGCGTGTCCAATCGGCTATTAGCCTCTCCAAAAGCCAGAATTATGGCAACCCAAATGTATTCAGACACTTTTAGGAAGTAGATTCAAGTCTGTTTTGGCTTAGTAGCTGGGGGCCGCTTGGAAAGGTGGTGTTTCATAACTAAATGAACCTCCCTACTAAGGGAGGGTGTCCCACTGCCACCCTGCTGATTGGCATGCTTTTCTACCACTAAGACCTTTCAGCAAGAAAAATGCAAAACAAACAACAATGCAATCAAAACAATTAAATCAGGTCCCGGTGGAGAATTTTCTAGTGGCAAGATAATGAAACTAACCTGATCATATCCTTATAAACCTTCCCCAGCTCATGCTATCCACAAACATTCTTGCTGTTTGGCTGGTCAATCATAACAAAAACCTCTGTTATATTAACTCTTGCCAGGCACAATTTTTCTTTATCTTTTACAACATGGGTGATTATGTTCCCTCTGGCCAATTCCTGAACTCTGTTATCCCTGTCTGCATTTATTAACTATCTGAATAGGTAAATCTACTTACTGTTCATCATTATAAACACACAGAACAATTTCAATCTTGTGTCAGATTTATAGTTGTTAAGGGTCAAATATTGTTGCCTAATAATTGGCCTTGAAGCTATAAGAAATTCACTGAAGAACTAAAAAGTGTTAGTTAATACTAAAGTGACATAAACATTGTTTATAATTACTGTATGCTGTCTTGTGTTGTTTTGAATGCTTGGTACATAGATATTTCTACATAAGGGTATTCTCTAAAACCTTGCCCCATATTTATGGTTCTTTTTCTCTTCAGTCAAACAGTTCTTGAGTACTTGTTTCCAATGTGACTGTTGATTGTTGATTTTGATTTTACATATAAACACTCTAGTATTTATAAATATTTTTTTATAAATGTGAAACTTAATTTGCATAATAAAGCACCCCTCAGCAAGAAAAACTGTGATAAAATTGAAATCCCCAATGTAAGCACTTGTTTTTTAAATTACCAATATTTAAATTAACAAAGATGTCAGCAACATAAGGTTACTGAATATTTTATTTATGCAGGTTGTTAATGCTGAAAGACTGTAAGGGCTAGATTTACTAAACTGTGAGTTTGCAAAAGTGGAGATGTTGCCTATAGCAACCAATCAGATTCTAGTTGTCATTTATTTAGTGCACTCTACAAAATGACAGCTAGAATCTGATTGGTTGCTATAGGCAACATCTCCAATTTTTGCAAACCCGCAGTTTACTAAATATACCTCTAAGTCTCATAATAGACAGATGAAAAATACAAAGCATAGCACTTTCATTTAAAACGTATATTTATGTTTTTGGACTACGAAGATGCCGTTTGTAAAACAAACATGGTCTGATTCCTAATGCAGTGAAGACCAGAAATTAAAGTTTAGTAACCAATTTAGCGCAGGTGGCTATAATATATTATCCTTAGTGCATTGAGGGCCAGCAACACTGAGCAGTCAAAACTACACCTCTCAATGTGTGTATAGCTTAGCTGGTTCTCTTGATGTATTACTGTCAAGCAAATAAAATATGGGCACCAACAAAGAGCGTTGTGGATCATACTTGGCCTCTCTGGTGCACTAATGCTTACAGGGGTCTGTGCTCTACCCAAGCAAATATAATATTCTACCAGAAAAATAGAGCACTTTTGGTTGTCAATGTTGAGTGAAAATCGTATTATTATATATTTTTTTACTTTATGTGGGGTATTCAATTGTTAGCAGGATCGCTGAAATACTCGCGCTCCAAAAATATTACCGTTAATACGGTAATATCTCGGAGCTGCGAGCTGAAATCCAGCGAGTAAATTACCACATTAATGGTATTTACGCGCAATATTACCTTATTAACGGTAATATTTTTGGAGCACGAGTATTTCAGCGATCTCGCTAACAATTGAATACACCCCTATATGTTTAGATTTTATTTGAAGAATGTAAACCAGTCATAAGCACAGTGACTTTTGATTTGTATCACAGGAAATAAGTAATTAAACACACACACACACAAACTGGAACATGGCATAGATATTAAATGTCAAGTGGGTGGGAGGTGATGGGGGAAATATGGAGGGGGGGTGGTCTTCACATAGATGGAAAATAGACTATCAGAACAGTAAGAGACAAGAGGAGAAAGAGGGTGTAACTCAATGTATATTTCAGCAGTGAGGGAGGTGATCAAGATATCAGTGAGTGTTCTGGACAGTGAAGGAGAGAACGGGCCTGAGTCATAAAGGAGAGCAAAGCCTAAAAAAGGAGTATTTTTGCACCTGGCCAAAATCATGTTGCGTTGGAGGGGGAGGTAAATTTAAAATGTGGGGTTAGGTTTATAGTTGGGATAGGGCATGTTCTAGATCAACTTCACATTTCAGTGTAAAAATAAATCTATCAAGTATTTGTGTGCTACATGAAAAGCAGCCACTATTTTCCTTACATGCAAAATAATAGACTAAGTTGCACTCCTTGCATTGTAACATGGGTTTTCCAGGGGCAGCAAACATACTCCTTTTTTTGCTTTGCTGTGCTTTGCCTTTTTTGCCGTTATAATTCAGGCCACATATGTATAAACTGGGGGGGGGGGGAGGAATCTGGTGTAAAGCAAGTGGTAGGTAATTTTCTCTTTATGAGCAATAAACCAGATTTCAGCGAAGAGACAAGGGGAGGGTCAGATTGCTTCCACAACTTGCCATCTAAAGAAAGGGGTATGGCCAGGAAAGGACATGAGAGGATAACTTAGCTGAGGGAGTGTCAACATTGTGGATAGGATAGCAGAGGAGAAAAGGCCACAGGTCCTTCCTAACACGACATTGGAGGAGGGAGGACAGAAGGCTCCAGACTTTATCCCAGAAGGAGGAAATCTTAGGCTAAAACAACCAGATGTAAAGGGCCCAGGTCTCTCTCCCACTCCCTCTAGTGTCTAACATGTCCAGAATCTAACATGTTAAAAAGGATAGTATTATAAATGGATGAAATCACGCATCTCCGCAACAGAAAGGTGAGACATAGTGTTTCAAAATGGGAAATTGGGCAAGGGGTAAAGTTAAGAAAATGCCTATTCTGCAAACTCAACATATTTCGACTTGAGTATGGGAAATTTGGTGTGGGGACAACCATAGGATATACTGGTCCCAAAAGGTCCCCCACAAATCGTATATACCCAAATCAGTCCAGGCCTGGGAATAGGATCTCAAAAGTTTCAGTGGAAAACTGGGGTTGAGCCATAAGGGTGTAATGGACAGGGGAGAGAGGGATATAGATAGGTGTTGCAGGTCGCAGCCACAAACGACAGGGTAGGAGAATGTTTTTTGAGGGCGGTCCTGTAGAGCTGTGGTAGGCACCAGATCAGGAGAGAACTGGTACATTGAGATAATTTTACTCTTGGACCTCAGGTGCCAGTTGTGGATAAAGATTATTAAGGTTTTGGTCCAAATGTATGGGTTCAACTGACTGAGGAATATCTTCTCTTCTCAGATTATACCATCTGGTCTTTTGTCCATGTCCTTCTGGTGATCTTGTATAGAGGTCAGTTTAATTATGATATGCAGAATATCGACTTCCATTCCAGTCTGAAAGCTTTTCTAGTTCTACTTGATAGGAGTGGTCACCAATAGAGGCTACCTCAGTGAGCAGTGAATGAAGAGCAGTTTGTACTTTATAGTGTATCGAAGACTTGAGCACCTTCAACTCCTTTATTAGAGTCAGAAAGCCCCGCCTAGTATTCAGAGCTGTGTCATCATCCTCTGAGTCAGAGTCAGTGGAGGTGTGTAGAGGGAGGTTATATTGTGGTGCCCCAAAATCTGAGTACCCTGGGGTGTATCTATGTTTTTAATTTGTTAATTTAATTTGTTAATTGTTAAAAATGTTTATAAAGATTTAAAAAAAAAAATATATATATATTTTCCTGAGGGAGAAGTGACAGTTGGGAGTGGTTGGTGGTTGCCGGGGGTGACAGGAAGGAGGAGTGTGTGGCATAGCAACAAGTCCACTAACTTTGGTGATAACTGTGAACTCCCAGAAGGCAGTGGGAAGAGGAAAGTTCTAGACTTCTGAGGAAGAGAGATCCCTGTGTCTGCATAGACTGAGAGAGAAAAATAGGAACAGAATGAAAATCGGACAAAGTGATCTATAAGCAGATTAAAAGTGAAGTAAGTGTAAGAAGAGAAGAAGAGAAGAAGTGAGCCAAAGAGAGATGTGAGTAAAAAGGAAAATACTGAAAACAAATTATCAGTATAGAGATCTGTGACATCACACTAAACAGACTGAGCTATGTACTGAGGACAGTGTGAGAGGAGAGAAAATAAAGAGACTGTGTAATACAAAAGATCATCAGTTTATTTGGCGTGAAAAGTAATTTATGGGCCCCAACCACGTGCAGCACTTCTACTAAATTCCTGTGCACAGTTCAACCCAGGACTGAGTGTAAATATGGTAACGTTACCAAATGTTTTAGTGGAATATTAATGTTAAGTGATTTACCTGAAAATTGATTTATTATTATTATATGTTAAATGCTATTGTGCTCTATGTTGATCAAATGAGTGTTTTGTCATTGCCATTGAGTTGAAGGGGTCAGTGGCGCGGTGGCTTACCAAAATTATCTTTACCGCATTATTAATAAACCCAAGTTATTTGTCCAATCCTTGTCCCTTTCATTGAGGTATTTATCTCCTGACCACCGGATGTCCGAATAAAAAAGAACCTGACTCGTGTCTGGAGGACAAGGTAAGGGAAGGGAATCCCATCAGTACTCGGCCTCCACATAACTTTGGCATCACGAACAGGATACCGCCCGCCTAGGAGCATTAGAACAACGCTGGGCCTCTAGGCTCGCCAACTACCGCTATACAGTCGAATATCGGAGCGGGCGCAGCAACATAAATGCTGATGCGTTGTCCAGGTTGCCGCTACCCGAAGAAGAGGAGTTAGAAAGCGATGCCAGAGACCAGGATGAGATCCCGGTTTTCCGGGGTCCTGCGCAGGCCCCCATTCAGAATGTAATGGACGTCGGGGAAATGACGAGGTCAGACCCAGTGGGCCACGAAGAATGGACCAAATGGCAACAAGGGTGCCCACACATCCAACGGGTGAAGACTTGTCTGATAGCCCGACGCGAACTATCCCCGGTTGAGAGAGACGTGGCTCCCGCAGAATTTCTACAACTATGGAGACAGCGGGATCGACTAGTAATCCGTGGGGAACTGGTGTATCGCAGATGTATCGACCCAAAGACGTACCTGGCCAAGGAACAAATCCTCCTACCCAGAGCTGCAATAGACACAGTGCTGCAAGCCTACCATGACGAATCAGGGCACTTTGGGAGTAAGAAGACCGAAACTACCCTGCGGAACCGATTTTACTGGCATAACTTGCGCCAAGACACCGAAGATTGGTGTAAGGCCTGCATGGTTTGCACGGCCCGGAGACCAGCCACCGCCACAGAAAGGGCACCACTCCATCCCATTTGTATCCGCAGGCCCCTCGAGCTGGTGTCCCTCGACCACGTGAAGATGGAACCCAGTCCAATGGGATACACATACGTCCTCACCATGGTGGACCACTACACAAAATTCGCAGTGGCCTTGCCAGTAAGAGACCTAACAGCCCGAACAACCGCCGAGGTCTTTTGGAGGGCGTTTGTCCGACCCTATGGGTTCCCGCAGAAGATCCTGACCGATCAAGGTCCGTTTTTTGAATCTCAGCTATTCAAAGAATTGTACGCTTTCTACGGGTGCAACAAACTACGCACGACCCCTTACCACCCTCAAGGGAATGGCGCTTGTGAGCATATGAACCAGACACTTATCCACATGCTACGAGCACTGACCCCGAGTCAAAGATCTGAGTGGCCCAGGTTGCTTGCCGAACTGACCTTTATCTATAATAGAACATGTCACACCTCGACTGGATACTCACCCTACTACTTGCTGTTTGGATGAGCAGGGAAGCTTCCAGCAGACATGCAACTCGACCTCCCTGACACAGAAACCCCTTTGCCCCCACAAACCTCGTGGGTACGTGAGCATCAAGACAGGCTGCGGGAGGCCAGCCTGATCGTCCAGCAACGCCTGGAAGAGGTGCACAAATGGCAGAAGAAAGACTACGACCGGGATGCGCAGGCCTGCCGGCTGCCAGAAGGGAGCATCGTCTTCAAGAAGAATAATCGACCCCGGAGTAAGCTGGATCCCAAGTGGGAGTTGAACTCGTATGTAATTACGGCCGAACCCATATCAACGATGGCTGTTTACCAGATCTTGAGACCAGACGGCACCCGTCCACAGTGGATTCACCGAAACCAACTCAAGCTCCGCCCAAGGCCAGATCAAGGACCAGAAGATATATCAAGGGATGACTGGGACGAAAAACCAGATGATGGCGAAGGGACTCTGCCTCAGCTGCCCACTGACCCTTTCGAGCTACTATTGGCGGTAGGCTGGGCTACTATGCCACTGCAGAGTCAGTCTCGGCCGCCAGTCGAGTTACCATTATCCCTTGCGCCTGTGGAGGTGGCCTCCTATCCCGAACTAAGACGCTCCACGAGGAGTACAAGGGGTACACTTCCACGGCGGTATCAGGATTAGAGATCTTTCTCACTGAAACTGTTGTATATAATGTATATAATGTATATTAAAACTGTTGTCATTGAAAATATTTGCTATTATAAATGTTGTAGATGTGTGATTTGAGTTGATAAAGAACAACCACCTTTATGTCTTAATGCGTGAGGACACGCACCTGAAAAAGCGGGGGTGAATGTGGTGCCCCAAAATCTGAGTACCCTGGGGTGTATCTATATGTTTTTAATTTGTTAATTTAATTTGTTAATTGTTAAAAATGTTTATAAAGATTTAAAAAAAAAAATATATATATATTTTCCTGAGGGAGAAGTGACAGTTGGGAGTGGTTGGTGGTTGCCGGGGGTGACAGGAAGGAGGAGTGTGTGGCATAGCAACAAGTCCACTAACTTTGGTGATAACTGTGAACTCCCAGAAGGCAGTGGGAAGAGGAAAGTTCTAGACTTCTGAGGAAGAGAGATCCCTGTGTCTGCATAGACTGAGAGAGAAAAATAGGAACAGAATGAAAATCGGACAAAGTGATCTATAAGCAGATTAAAAGTGAAGTAAGTGTAAGAAGAGAAGAAGAGAAGAAGTGAGCCAAAGAGAGATGTGAGTAAAAAGGAAAATACTGAAAACAAATTATCAGTAAAGAGATCTGTGACATCACACTAAACAGACTGAGCTATGTACTGAGGACAGTGTGTGAGGAGAGAAAATAAAGAGACTGTGTAATACAAAAGATCATCAGTTTATTTGGCGTGAAAAGTAATTTATGGGCCCCAACCACGTGCAGCACTTCTACTAAATTCCTGTGCACAGTTCAACCCAGGACTGAGTGTAAATATGGTAACGTTACCAAATGTTTTAGTGGAATATTAATGTTAAGTATTTTTACCTGAAAATTGATTTATTATTATTATATGTTAAATGCTATTGTGCTCTATGTTGATCAAATGAGTGTTTTGTCATTGCCATTGAGTTGAAGGGGTCAGTGGCGCGGTGGCTTACCAAAATTATCTTTACCGCATTATTAATAAACCCAAGTTATTTGTCCAATCCTTGTCCCTTTCATTGAGGTATTTATCTCCTGACCACCGGATGTCCGAATAAAAAAGAACCTGACTCGTGTCTGGAGGACAAGGTAAGGGAAGGGAATCCCATCAGTACTCGGCCACCACAATATGAGCAGTTCTTATGTAGGCAAGTGGAAGCTGATTAGTCCCAGATACAGCCAAAGGATCCAGGCTGAGTAGGCCCAAAGTCAGTATGATGCTCTGATGCAGCTTGGAGGGCAAGTAAAGGGACTGAACAAACCTTAGGGCATCTGGGTACAGATCAGGGGAAAATAACGGGTTTCAGGAAGACGATGTGCCCGATAAGAGGAGATATGTAATCCAATTTGCAGGTGCTGAACAGAAACGCTGCTACTTGATGTGGTTGCCAGGCCACATCCCCTAAATATCTTATTTTTAATATATGTGTATTATTTGGGGAGGGGGTTAAACATTTTTAAAAGTTAACTTTATTTATTTTTTTATTATTTCGAGAAAATTAGCCCAACCCAACAAATATATCCATTTTTGAACTCTGTTGCTTTAAAGCTTTCAGGGATGCCAAATATGTACATTTTATTGGAGGCTTGATGCCTGTTTTGGGTCATATTAACATTTATTGATAAAACATGTTTACTTGTTTCAATAGTTTTTATATTACATTTTTTTACAATCAATTTTAAATGGTAGCGCACATGATAACAGGCAATACAATAATATTTGAAAGCATAAGCATCTCAACACGTAAACACATACTCTAAACCTAGACAAAAATTACTTTGGTCTAGTAATAGCTATCTCTATGAAATCACTTTCCATATGTGTCCAATTGTGATCCTATGTCTAGAAGGAATATTTAAATGCAAATTGGTGCCTCACAGCTCACTGTGTTGAAGAACAGCAAAGGGCCATTACCATGGATTTATATCAATGTCCTCTTAAGTCTAGAATAGGCCACCAACCTATATCCTGTAATGATGGCAGGGAAAAAGTTATGGGCCAAAACAGCAACAGCTAGCCTTCAGAAATAAATTTCCAAGAGTGATAGAAGCCATACACCAAGCCTGTATGTACCTCCATGTACCAAGTGTGTATTTTGCTGAATCTAGAATAATAATAGTTAGCTCAAACATAGCACTAGAATAAATTACTCTTTATCTCTGGTGTGGAGACAACTGGGGTTCAAGTCTATCTTGGTTTTGGGTCCTCTAACCTGACCTCTGAGTGTAGTGAAGGCTATGACAATTACAGTTATTTCATAACCTTGTGTCTGTGGCTCTTATCCTGCCTCCTGGAGCAAACATACTGTAGCATTGACAATTATTGCTTTTTTTAGATGTACTGATATACCCTATATTTATAGATATATGGGGCCTGATTCATTACGGCACGTATCTGCTGATGTTGAGTGTATAGTATACAGAAACCCTCTGCACATGCCCGAACAGACAGATACAGCCGAGAAATTGAGAGCTACGGACTTGTACGCAAGCAATGTTTGTGTGAAGGAGAGCGCAAGGAGCACTTAATGCAGTTTCCGACTTTAGGGAGTGAAGTCAGCGGAGAAGGGGCATGTCAAACTCAACTGCACGTAGCCACAGCCATACCAAACAGTACGACTGTCATTGTAGACTTTCTGCCTTATCTCTTGTACCAGCTCAGAGGCTAGTCTAAGTCCCGATCAGTTATGATGACAATCTCGTATACATCCTGTAACATGATTTTGCAATCACTAGCAAATGTAACATTTATTTGTATCTTCAGTAGACATTAACAATGTTCTAACAAATGTATTTCATGTAAAAAAAAAGTAATTATAAAAAACACTTTTTTCCACCACTATTTTATCATTAATACCAGGTGACATTCATTGTATAATTATTTTAATATCCTGTGTGTGTTCTTTTGAGAATTTATAATTAACATAGGTATTGGATGTTTTGTGCAGTGTCTTGTGTAGTAGAGCACAGCAGACCTACACATGAATTCAACACTGCACGTATCTTGAGGTCTGTTCCTTAATGAATTCAAGAGTCCAGAACTCATGGATACTTGCGTAGAATACGGAGTATGCGTTACGCTCAGAATGTGTGCCATAATCATCATCATCAACATTTATTAATATAGCTCCAACAAATTTTGTAGCGCTTTACAATTGGGAACAAACATTAATTAAACAATAATACTGGGTAATACAGACAAACAGAGAGGTAAGAGGGCCCTGCTCGCAAACTTACATTCTATGGGACAATGGGAGTTTGAAACACAGGGGGATATGCTACATCACATCATATTGCACATTGGACCAGCTAGAATGCAAAGGTAAAAAGTATTTAGTGGGCTGTATGATCAGTTACACAGCAATGTTGGTCAGAGGGTTGATGTCTTGGGTTAGCTGTGCAGAGGGTGGTAATAGGATAACCTAGGGAGACTAAGATGCTGGTTTAGGAATATCATAAGCGTGTCTGAAATGGTGGGTTTTCAGAGAACACTTGAAGGTTTGAAGACTAGGGGAAAGTGTTACTGTGTACGGGAGAGAATTCCACAAAGTGGGTGCAGCACAAAAAAAGTCTTGTAATCGGGAATGGGAGGATGTGATGAGCCAGATACCTTCTTCCCCTAATGAATCATGCCCATGGTCTGCAAGATTCCTGACCAAAATAGCCTTGTATTATTAAAATATGTTTAAAAAAAATAAACTAATTAGTACATAAAATGGAGGAATATGCTAATAATTTTGAACATGTATTTGTTAGAACGACAATACAGAAAATGATAATATAATGTTATAGAATATGGAGTACAAAGAGTATAAAGAATGAAAATCCTAAACACAAATCAAAATGTAAATTCTTCCTTTTCTATAAAATATCCATGTTGCGAATCAATAGCAATCAACAGCATCAATGCTTCTTTTTGACACACTGACTTGTGAATCAAAATGTGAATCTTGTGAATTAAAATGATCAAACTATTCCTTAGCCAGATAATTATTAACTTGCATTGGATTATATACTACAACTGCACCTGTTCATTATCCTGTATGCATCATTTTCAGTTCATTAGAAGACTTGCATTTAGTTTTTTTTGTTTTTTATATTGATCACAGTAGCACGCTTAGGGGAGTTTACTGTTGCCCAGAAATGCATCCGAAAACACACGTACACATTAAAATCATTACGGTTTTGTTGGTTAGAATTTGAAAAAAGCCTTCAGGAACCGCCTAGATAGTGCATGCATTAATAATATATACCACTTTGCAGTCTAAGGGCTATATTTACAAAACTTTGGGTTTGAAAAAGTGTAGATGTTGTCTATAGCAACCATTCAGAATCTAGTTATCAATTATTTAGTAAATTCTACAAAATGCAGAATCTGATTGGTTGCTAGGCAACATCTACACTTTTTCAAACCCTTAGTTTAGTTTGTGTTACAATCTATCTATGTTTTAATGAACTTTGGCTTCAACAAATGATCTCAGTTATTGTCCTTACTTATTGTATTATTCTTATATTTTAGCTCTAGTTTAAGTTATCCATGCTTCTCTGCACTTTCCTGGCTGCTAAAAGTGATGTGACACGGTGGGGCATATTCAATTGTTCCCGTTTTCCGCAGCGGAAAAAAGCCGTATTTCAGCTCGCAGCTCCCTGAGCCGCGAGCTGAAATCCAGGGTGAAAGGTACAGTAATAACGGTATTTACATGCACTATTACCGTAATGACGGTAATAGTGCACGTGCCGCATTACTCTAGGCAGTAACGCCAACAATTGAATATGCTCCAGTGATTGAGTGACTGTACCATATATTGCATTTTCTTTATTGTATTTGTGTGTGAGGGGAAATTAGTATTATTTTATAGAGTTGTATTAATTTACAAAACATTTGTCTGAATTGGCAACATAGACTCGCTTAGAAACAATAGCAGACTCAGGTGTTCCATAGCATCTCAGGGGGTTTAAACTGTTTATATTGGTTGCCATGACATCCCTCTGACTTCAGTGTTTCTCAGATGTTCAGAATTACTTCAGTGCTAAGAGGGTTGATTGAATCTAGGATTGATCTCTTTTCATTTATAAGGTAGTTTGAACCATTGATTTTGTATCTGTTATAGCGATTGTTTGCTTAGGCATTGTGCTCTGTATCACTTTGAAGTCTGTTCATTGTTTGAAACTGCTTGCTCTGACTTTTGCTTGTCTGTCACTCACTCTAACCATGATTTGTGATCTTGACAATTCTGTTAACCATCTTCCTTGATTTTTAGTTAGACTATTCTTAGCCTCTATATTACTGGTTCCTTCTTTGATTACCTGATAGTTACCTAGTTTCTGCACAAGGATCTAGTCTATTCTGCTGGTGTGCCCCAGCCTGAATATAAACCTATACTATTGCACACAAGAACTGGCTACCGGTGAGCACATAGCACTCTATGTGATATAAGGGCTTCTATAGGTGAAAACCAGCTGCAGTTCTATAGGGTTTTATGGGGAACTGGTGGCATAAAGTATAGTATTAAAACTGAAGAATTAATTAATTCAGCGGTATGTTAAAATCTGAGGTGTGTGTGTAACTTTATTTGTCTCCTCTCTAAAGAGGTTAAAGTGATCAGGCAAAGTGAGCCTTGGTTACGCCCATGTTGTGTGGGAGGTAACTTATGCCACATTATACATTTCACTGGCTGATGGTATTCTGTCTCTTGGTCTGCAGGATTAGATGGGAGGATAAGTGCTGTGCCTCTCCTTTGACATCTGCCTGTTTCTAGATTTTTATGTTTTCCATCCCTCTAGTCTCTGTCTTCTATCCTTCAGTCCTACTGCCATTCCTCCATGACTTTTTTATTTTTATTTCCTTGGTTTTGCCTCCTCTCCTTTTTTCCTTTTGACTTTTCTCCATTTCCTTTTCTCACTCTGCCTTTCCCTGCTCAAATTTTTCTCCTACCCTTCCCCCACTGCCCTCTATGTGCCCATTTTTAATTTAGTGCTAATGCCTGTGTAGGTCAGACGGAGAGCCTTAGTGGTTCCTCCACATATGTGGGCTCTGTGGTAAGGTGCACCCCCCCCCCCGCCACTCTCAGCTCAATACTTACCCGTCCGAGTCTCTCCTCTCCATGACCGTCACTCTGTCTTCAGGTGAGTGAGCAGTCTGTGGTAGAAGGATATCTGCCTGTCCAACATGCATGATGTTCCGAGGTTACTTCTGGAGTTCTTCAGATGGCGGGGAAATCCCGGGCTGACTACCATGCAGCATGGAGGCTATCCTGCCACACATAGAGTATCACTGGTGGACGGTAGATTTGCCAATGACAGGGGGTTGGGGAACATAGTCTAGCTCTACCTGCTCCCCCATACCCACTTGATATTTCATTAAGGCGTACAGTTCTGCCAACAAAAAGGGCAGAACTGTACGGGGGAGCCCCCCGCTCTATCCTTTAAAGGGAATGGGGTGCCTTAACGACCTTAGTTCCCAGTTTCCAGCAGGAACCTACAATTTTTCACTGATGCTGCTGGGCTTGTAGGGTTTACTGTCTATTTTGCAGGTGATTGGTGTGCTGCACTTTTGCCGGGGATTGGTTTAGTTCCAGATAGATTGCTAAAGTAGTCCTGTTCGAGTTGTTTCCAGGGCCGGACTGGCCATCTGGCACTTCTGGCATTTGCCAGAAGGGCCGATGGCTGTATGGGCCGGTCCGGTCCCTGCGCTTCATGTCCCGCAGCTTTTTCTTCTTTTTTTTTTTTTTTTTAACTTCCGCGCGGCTGCGCGATGTGACGTCATGACGTCACGCAGCTGCCTAGGAGCCGTCAGTCTGTTGAGCGCGCGGGGTTGTTGAGGTGAGTTGGTGTGTCCGGGGGATAATGACAGGTACTGCAAGGGAGGGGAATGAGTAAAAATACACGGAGGAAGTGATTGACAATGGCTGCAGGGGGAAGGGGGAGTGTGACAATGGCTGCATGGGGAAGAGGGGGTGTGTGACAATGGCTGCAGGGGGAAGAGGGGGTGTGTGACAATGGCTGCAGGGGGAAGGGGGAGTGT
This sequence comes from Mixophyes fleayi, assembly GCF_038048845.1. Lineage (NCBI taxonomy): Eukaryota > Metazoa > Chordata > Amphibia > Anura > Limnodynastidae > Mixophyes > Mixophyes fleayi. Next base: position 118,205,306 of record NC_134403.1, on the reverse strand, counting down.
GACAATGGCTGCAGGGGGAAGGGGGAGTGTGACAATGGCTGCAGGGGGAAGGGGGGGTGTGTGACAATGGCTGCAGGGAGAAGGGGGGTGTGTGACAATGGCTGCAGGGGGAAGGGGGGGTGTGACAATGGCTGCAGGGGGAAGGGGGGGTGTGTGACAATGGCTGCAGGGGGAAGGGGGGGTTGTGTGACAATGGCTGCAGGGGGAAAGGGGGGTGTGTGACAATGGCTGCAGGGGGAAGGGGGGTGTGACAATGGCTGCAGGGGGAAGGGGGAGTGTGACAATGGCTGCAGGGGGAAGGGGGGTTGTGTGACAATGGCCGCAGGGGGAAGGGTGTGTGTGACAATGGCTGCAGGGGGAACGGGAGGGGTGTGACAATGTCTGCAGGGGGAAGGGGGAGTGTGTGACAATGGCTGCAGGGGGGAAGGGGGTGTGTGTGACAATGTCTGCAGGGGGATGGGGTGACAATGGCTGCAGGGGGAAGAGGGGGTGTGTGACAATGGCTGCAGGGGGAAGGGGGGGTGTGTGACAATGGCTGCAGGGAGAAGGGGGGAGTGTGACAATGGCTGCAGGGGGAAGGGGGGGTGTGTGACAATGGCTGCAGGGGGACTTAGGAGTGAAAATGTCTGTATGGGGGCAATGGCTGTAGGAGGTGGAAAATAAAAAATGGCTAATCTGTGTGGGGGACAATATATGACTATAATGTGTGTGGGGACAGTATATGACTATAATGTGTGTGGGGGGACAGTATATAACTGTAATGTGTGTGGGGGACAGTATATGACTAATGTGTGTGGGGGGACAGTATATGACTAATGTGTGTGGGGGACAGTATATGACTATAATGTGTATGGGGGACAGTATATGACTAATGTATGCTATTAAGTGAATGTGGGGCTGTTTGGGGAAAATTAGGTATATTTATTAAATGAAATTATGAATTATTTAATGCCTGAGATGGTTGTGGGAAATGTTTATTTTTATTAAATATAAATGCTATTTAATTTCTTGCTGGGGTTGTTTGGAGGGAGGGAAAGCGGTTAATTTATTAAATGGGAATACTATTAATTTAATGTTGGGGCTTGTTGTAGGAAAATAGGTCTATTTATTAACTGTATATACTATTTAATGTCAGGGCTAGTTGGAGGGAAATAGATGTATTTCTCAAATGTGAATACTATCATTTTAATGTTGGGGCTGGAGTGAGGCCTAATTTTAAAACGTGGGTGTTATATTGATTTAACACCGCTGCTGGTTGGAGTTTTCTAAATTTCATGTAACCATTTTTTTTTCAAATAGGGCCCCCAACATTCCAGGATCCAGACAAGCAGCAACTGAAGACACCAGCGGCCACAAGTGGAGGCAATGACAAGACAGGTAAGAGAGACCAGGACATTCTGCCAACTGTCCTGAATTTGGTGGGTGACTGTCCCGCTTAGTCAGGATTTGGTCTGACTACAAGGACAGTTGGGAGGTATGTACTGCTTCACAATGTACTGCTTGTGAAGACAGAACTGTGTGCACCTAATAGTATTGCTCACAGTATTGCCTGTGTATTTGTTGAAAATGTGTCTAATAACCATATTACATCATAGGAGTCCCCCTGTCTTAAGTGCCTAGGGCCCCCAGAGCCTTAATCCAGCTCTGGTTAGCAGGAGGGAGCGGATAGCTACTCCCAGTCCCTGGATAGGACACAGCCTGCAGAGCAAGCCGAGGAGCTCTAAGTCTCATGAGATTTATTAATCTTGTGAGACTAAGTGCTTCCCTGCTCACTCTACAGGAAGTTCCCACCACCCTGCTGGATGTCAGCAGCATCAGAAGCATAGATAAGTGCAGTGGGCTGGGGGTGTTGTAATGTGTTTCTGGGGTGGGGTGTGATATGATAGGGAGGGCCTGATAAATGTAATATTTTCTTATAATGTATGTATCAATGCCCCATGTTGACCACGCCCCCAACACAATGTGGCCACGCCCTTGGCGGCGCCGCTGCTGCGCAGCGGCACACAGTTTTGTCCTGCTGATCAACAGAGGTGGGCCTGTATGCTTGAAATGCCAGGGCTGATTTTTAGTCCCAGTCCGGCCCTGGTTGTTTCAGTTTACTTGCGGGAACTTAGGTTTCAGAGCAAGTACATTATCTTCTGGTGTGTTAACCTAGGCATTTTTGCAGGACAATAATAAACAAAGTACATCTTCCACCTGGTTATTTGTTTGCTGCACAGGCTAGTTTGGCATTGCTAGCTTTTCTAATTTAATTTTCAGGCCAGGCACATTCCGATTGTGGATAAAAGGATAAAGAAGAAAACACTACCGCGTCTCCGCTATGAGTGAACCTGCAGCTAAAAAACAATAGTCAAAAAAGAAAAAAAGGGAATAATTCAGCACATTGGAACACTTTTATATTGATGATAATAGATCCTGCAGACACGCAAAGTGGACAGTGGAAAATATGTTTATACTCTTTCGTGAAAAAATATGTTTCAATGTAAAATTCTTACCCTGCTCTTTCCCTGTTTTTCATAATGTGCAGTTCTCCACGATGTTTCCGGGCAGAAGTATTCACAATATGATCCTTTCCAAGAGATTTTCTCTTCAGGAATGGAGGGTAGTTCCAAACAATATCTCTGCTGTTGCCACGTCCTTTTCCGCTCTAGATGCCACATTATAAAATTCACTGGCTGATGGTGTTCTGTCTCTTAGTCTGCAGGATAAGTTGGGAGGATAAGTGCTGTGCCTTTCCTTTGACATCTGCCTGTTTCTAGATTTTTATGTATTCCATCCCTCTAGTCTTCTATCCTTCAATCCTGCTGCCATTCCTCCCTGAAATATTCTGGTACCAATTTGTTGATGAGTGTGAAAATTGTTTGAAATGCTTAACGGTTTATGTTCCTATGTTACATAACCTCTCTTACCCTCTTAACATTTACCATAGAATAATTGACACCAGACATAATTGTGTGGAAAAAAAGGAGTTTATGTTACCAAAAAAGTGTGTGATAGTGGAGAAAACAGAAACTATCCAGGACCTCCAAAGAATATGAAAGCCATACCAGGCAAGCAACCATCAGGAAAATAGAAAGAAAAATCACAAAAAAATAGAAAAAACATTCGCAAAACCAGCACCATTTACCAAAGATCCATCCAGAACAGTGAGGGTACTTTTTTTCAAGTACGTGGGCAGCACGGTGGCTTAGTGGTTAACACTTCTGCCTAACAGCACTGGGGCCATGAGTTCGATTCCTGATTCTGTGTGGAGTTTGTTTGCTCTCCCCGTGTTTGTGTGGGTTTCCTTCAGGTACTCCGGTTTCCTCCCACACTCCAATAACATACTGGTAATTTAATTGGCTGCTATTAAATTGACCTTAGTCTCTCTTGGTCTGTGTGTGTATGTTGGGGGATATAGATTGTAAGCTCCAATGGGGCAGGGACTGATGTGAATGAGTTCTCTGTACAGCGCTGCGGAATTAGTGGCGCTATATAAATAAATAGATGATGATAATATGACCCTTGGCCCTCCCCCAGTTACATTACCAGTGAGCTACTCCCATCCCTTGTCTGAGTTTTAACCCTTTAGAGAGGTGCAACTTAGTTATGAACACAACCTGAGTTTTTATTTTCCCTTGTGTCTTCAGTTCAGATATGTTAGTAAGGATATTATAAAAAGACTTTACACACTTTTAAATTTTTCATTGAATAGCTAAGCAAAACAATAAATAAAATATGTGCCATTAGCACAATGTATGTGAATTATGTAGGTAAAAAATAATATATACATTGTCAGGCCACCCTTACTTCCACCACACGCAATGGAGGTAGTTCCACCACTATAATTAATCATCATTGTAAAATACAGTGCTTCTGGTTTCATATTTGCAATGCATTTGATTCTGTGCGTGCAATCTATTTTATGTATAAGATAGGTCTGTCTTAGGTTTCCTTTATATCCTAATTTCTGAAACTTTAGCACAAATCCTAGTCTTGATCAAAATGTTATGTGTCTGCTCTGTTTGGCTTTCAGCACGTCATGTGACATGGATTCCTAATGTGTCTGCTGTTTTGTTTTGGGGTTGAGTTTCAGTCAATTGTTATTAAGATGGGAACTTTAATAGTGGTCTTGTGGTAAATTACAGGAAATGTGTCATTTTAATTTTACAGATTACAGTATTCTCCATATATACAAGTGCTAAGAAACTCCTCATACTTTGCTATGTACAGATTTATTACTTTCCCTCTAACAAAAAAAATGGCAAATAGTGTTTAGTTACATTTGGATTGGCAAGTGGTCTGAAATTTACTATAGCAATATGTTGCAGGCAAATGAGATTGTGGGCTATAACAATTATAAACTCTGAATTACTTAAGGTCATAGTTGCCAACTCTCCCGGAATGTCTGGGAGACTCCGCATACTGGAATTTATTTGCCATAATGACGCAATTTGTGGTGAATCGCGTCATTTTGGCCCCGCCCCTGAGAGAAAATTACGTTTTTGTCATGAGGGTGGGGCCAAAATGACGCGATTCACCGTCCCCCGCTGCTTCCCCCCCTCCAACCATGCCCCCTGCCCGGGATCTCCCAAATTAACTATGTAAAGGTTCTCAAGTATGCTTAGGGTGTCTTGCCAGAAATGCATACTAAATGTTATGAGAGTCCTTATTTTTTTACCCCATGGTGTTGATGTTGCAAATTCTCAGTTTTATTTATTATAAAAAAAAAATGTGGATTAAATACCATATCAAATAAAACCTTCAGTAATTAATTTAATATAACATAACAAAATTACAGATACTTACATTAATATGTACTGTGCTGCTTTATTTATATAAAGTGTCAAAGTATTAAATTAGTTTATGAATCAAAATATGTAGACGAATAAAACACTTAATAAATACCCTATTAGTAATAACCTTTATAAAATATATGGACAGGTTGTTCACATCACTGTCTGTTATGATAGCAATAATCAACAATATTTCATCCAGACTCATGAATATTGAAATTAGGAGTTTTAAAATTAAGTAACTTGTAAAGTTGCTTTAGTGCAGTGTTGTCCAACACGCCCAGCACACCTGTAAATGTGGCCCAGAAGGAGTTTTGGTTGTGGCAAGGAGGCAGCACTGTTAATGGAAAAAAAAAAATCCTGCAAAAAAAAGAAAAGAAAATACTTACCATGTCAGCTGGTACTCCGGCTCCCTCCCTTGTCTCCTCCTCCGTGCGGTGCTCGCAGTGAATGTCGGGCGTGATGTGATCACGCCCAACATCCATTGCGGAGCGCAGCACAGAGGATTCACCCGCACGAGAAGAACAATCAGCAGCACAGAATTGGAGAAAAGAAGAGAAGAGGACAGGAGAACAAGCCGATTAAAAGGTGGGTTAAGGGGGATTTTTTTTTATTATTTCAAGGGACGCTGACCAGTGAATAAAAGTCACCTGGTCCTGGAGCATCATGGACCTTATCTCCCTGCTACATACTTCTACTTGAAATACAAATGGGGCATTATATATTATTCTCTTTGGCCCATTATAATTTGTTATCCTTTAACTAACATAGTGGTGTAATTAGCAAAACAGGTCACAATTTGGGGTCACAGTGATGTATATGTCAGGAACCAGGCCTGGTGAGGGCACCCTGATATACAATGCCTGCTTAAATGCACTTTATTGATATTGCATCGAAACAATACAAAAAGTGATTATAGTATAATAACTAGAGAGGATTTTTTGAACAGGGCGATTTAAAGGTAAGTATAGGGGGATTTGAAAAAAAAGTGATATCTATATCTCTCTCTTTATATATATATATATATATATATATATATATATATATATATATATGTGTTTTCTATGTTTTTTTTGGATGATCAGCTATCGTTATTGTTAGTGTATCTTATGTGCGGCCCAAACCAACTCGCCGTCTTCCAATGTGGCCCAGGGAAGCTAAAAGGTTGGACACCCCTGCTTTAGTGCATCTAGCATACATTTGTAACATTTCACATTTTGCCAGATTTTTACAAAACCAAAAATCTAATGTGTGCAATTTAGATGACATTGCTTTTTTGCTCCAAAATATGCTATTGTTTTGTTGTATTCTCACAATAATTTATTATTTTATTTATTAATATTTATTTATATAGCAACATCATAAGTGACAAAGTCTTCCAATTTGGAGCAAACACAGTTAAAAATAAAGACTGGGTATTAACAAACAGGCAAAGATATATCATACAAGGTTACAATCTGTAAGAAAAAAGGAGTTTCATAAATGAGGCTAGCTGCCATATAGTGCATATTGGTCTAGCCAGATTGCAATGGGAAAAAGCGATTAGTGGGGCTATATGATTTAGTCACAAAGCAGTGTTGTTTTGGGATGAGAGGGTTGTTTATATAGTAGGATAATGAATGTAAGTTTGTGTATGCTGTGTAGAGTAGTGGTAATTGGTTAGCCTAGTTAGGTTAAAAAGGTGCTTTGGGAATTTGATAAGCCTGCCTGTAGAGGTGAGCTTGAAGGTTGCAGTATAGGGTAAAGTCTTGTATGATGGAAGGAACTCCACAAAGTTGGTGCAATTACAAATAAATCCTGTAACAGGAGCAGGTATTAAGTGTAAATGAGAGATACAGTTCTTGGGCAGCGTAGAGTATATACAAGTAAACAGCTGTTGCTGCAGTTTTATTAATGGCTTTAGATTTAGTAGTGATCAATCCTCGACTATCTTAGTCAGTTCAGTCTCTGTGGACTTAGCAGAGATTATTATAACATTTTAAAAATGGACATTATGCCTGTTCTCACTGACCTTTTCAAAGAATCCATAGACAACAAATCTCAGTGTCTAATTTTAATCAAGCATATACATCTTATTACCAAAGCCAGATAAGAATGGTAGCTTGTTTCTTCTTATAGGCCAAACATGCTGCTCAACTGTGACTTTAAACTTTTGGCAAAATTATGGCTAATAGATTGCAATCCATTATGCCCTCATTGCTGACAGAGCATCAGTTGGGTTTTACCCATGGCAGACATGCATTTAAGGGCATATGAACGTCTCTTGCTGCTGTGATTTCATCTTCTGCTATTAAAAATACACAGAACATTGCTTTACGTTTAACGCAGAGAAGGCATCTGATAAACTTTCATGGTCTTTTCTATGCTGGATCTTTAAAATTTGTGCATTTGATCCCCTTTTTCACAGTTTATACAATATCATAATGCCAATCCCTGTAAAGAGCTTATTAGTAGTAACAAATAAGAAGATCTGGTACACATGTCTGGGGGTACTAGACAAGGCTGACCCTTATCCCCATTAGTTTTAATTTAGTTATTGACCCTTTCATTCTTTCTCCTCAACATTGGGAAGTTTTTCAAGATATACAAGTTTGTAATTCCACTATTAAATGTATTCAATTATTATAATGAGGACTACACAAGATATACAATATATTATACTATTAACAGACAAATGGGAATGTCTCAATAGTTGGTACACTTTCCACATCTAAATTTTTCTTCTATTCAAGAAACACACATTTTTTAATTCTAATCTAAACCGCGTGTATGTGTTCTTTAAACGTTTTTATAGGGGTTATCTGTCACCTTCCATGTCTTATAATGTAGGTATTAATACTGCTTCTAACTACAAAATGTCACCAACCTAATGCCTCATTATTTTACTGTTTATGGGATTTCTCGCATAAAAAATTTAATTTGCCAAAGATTGTAAGAAATTGCTCCTTAATATTTCAGCAGTGGCAAAAAAGTGTATTTTACAATTTTGGTTACATCCCCAACCTCTTTCTTTAGCACTAATTAAACATAATATGGCCTATGTGTTTAAAATGGGCTGGATGGAAGCCTCTATTTATAAGCAGAGACAGGTAAAACTCTCACCTAGTATTACACATCAAATCCATCAATGTTTTTCAATTTCCTAAATGGTATGGGATTAGAATTTTAATGGAAGACCCTCCTATCTAATATATATATGCCTAGCGGCGTGTGTTAGTGTGTGTGTGTGTGTGGAAAAACTATTTTCTCAGAAAGGGCTCATTCAATTGACTTGAAATTTAGTATACTGACATTATTTGACAAAAAAATTATAATAGTGAAGTCAGTTAACTTCCATCATCCCCCCTTCCCCCCGTGGGAGGGGTAGTAAAGGCTAAATTTACGAGTTGAGGGCTCAAACTCTTGACCGTGTGGGTATTTATTTACCAGAGCCTGTGTTTGGTCATGGACAATTGTATGTCGCATTTTCACGAGTACGGAGAAGCAGTGATGTGAAAGTGCAGGTTATGAATACTGCCCTTCAAGGAAGACTGATTGAGCACAGCGATAAGGTGTTTAGCAGAAACGTTGTGTATCGAGAGGTTTTAGAACAGTAAGACGATGGAGATTAAGGATGTAGCAATGAAGATGAAGGATGAGGTGATGGAGAAGAATGATGAGGTGGTGACATGTGGACAAAACCACGTTAAAAAAGGGCGCTTACGTCGGGAAGTAACGCTCTTCCCCTGAAGAGGCCTGGCCTAGCCCCAAATGCATGACAAGAACCTTTTTAACACCTTAAGTAGCTTGATTTGACTAGAATGCATGAGTATCATGTATGGGTTAACTTGTTGATATATAATCTTGCTATGTATCTACTTACTTTTGTTATCTTGAAGGCCACTCTGGAGTACTGAAGCTTTGTGGGCGTACATATTAATTATATGTTGCTATTTAATGTTCTTCATTTGTTTATTTTGAGTTCAATAAAATATGATGTTGGAAAAAAGGACACCTACAGATCCAAAAGATATAAAATATTGTACATTGATATTAGATACATTTTCATTATACAAATTATAATAATTGACATTTTTATTTATGTGTTTTTAATAATGTTATATTAAACATGTGTTGTTAAATATAATATATTTTAGTTATGTATTAATGAGGGCTGACTAGTTTCATTTTATTTCTGTTCCTTATGCAAACATTTTGGATATGTATTCTTGAGCAGCAGACAGGGCTTCCTCTAAGGGCAATGATGCTACGGGAAGGGAAGGTTCTTCCAGCAGGGCTAAGCTAACCTTTCATGGTTTTATCATAGTTGTATGATAAATTAGTTTGGATTTTCATTTCCCTGGCTTGAGCACTTTATAATTGATGTCAAATGGTCCCTGAGATTGACCAAATATTGGCTTTCCACAGTGGGAACTAAAATAAACAGGAACTAAAATATTATCCAACTATCCAGTATCACCATTAATACTCACTTTGAGTATTTCTCATTGCTTCAGCATACAAATAAGAATATACAATTTAGTGGTATTTGTATTTTTGATACTAAACAACCATTACATTGATGTCTGTATTCAACCACTACATGTTTATTTTAATCAATAACTACAATGGTTTAAAGTTTGCAAATTAATTATCAAATATATTTGTATAAGTTAATTTAATTTACTTTGCATTGCTTTATTAAGATATAGGGAATAGTAATTGATAAACATGCAATGCTACGCTGTTTCTGTCTGTGTAAATATACTTGAGACAATATAATTTTAGTTTGTGATGTCATATGTGATTAATTAACTAAATGTTAGCGTGAATAAAAAATATAATATCAACAATAGCTTCAGAGTTGTATATTTGATTGACATTGTATAATTTGAACATTGATGAATAAGTAGACAAAGAGGTGTGACTTGATCTTGTTTCATGCCTTGGGGATTATTTAAAATATTGTGTTCTTTAATACACATACAAAAAAAACACTATCAGTTTACCTATTGTCTATTTTATAGTAACCAAAATGAAAACAGCCTCCGATGTGACAATGCACACAATTTTTTTTGTGTGAAAATAACAATTTTATAAAGGTAGATATTAGAATATTATCATCTGCAAAATAAAAAAATAAAAAAAATCCTAACAACTGAAAAAAAAGCTAAACTGTGAAATAAATGGCAGTTTGGCCATGTCATATCTTATGTACCCTATATATTACCTATATGTAACTGTCTTTCGGTAAATTGTTACTGAATGATGGTAGATCAGTTTTTAGTGTGGTAATTTAACAATGTAACATACTAATACTAACTAAACCCCCTAACTTAATAACAAACTCCAAGTTTTTTAAAGGAGAATCAGTTGACCTTCAAAATATATTATTGACTGCCAATTTAATTTAAAAGTTGAAATAAAAGACACATGTTAAAACATATATTTATATAAGTTTAGAGCAAGAAAAATTAATTAATAATTTATAGCAGAACTGAATAGAACCACAATAATAGTAATTTTAATATACACCTTCCTAACTGTCCCTCAAACACTTTATATTATCTCCTTTCACTCGTGCTGGCTCGGTGTATAAATTAAGTTCAGTGATTCAAGTTGGTGTGATCATAATAATGAGTTCACAGTGATAGTAGCTATTATAAGCATGCTTGCTGTCTAATAATATGATGTGCTTACTTTATAGTTCACATTTAAAAGACAAAAAGTGACAATCACTTTAAAGATTTAGGGTCTCATGTAGAGTTGGACGTAATTCATTAGTTTTGTGTAGAATACAGGACATACAGGCGTATTTGCAAATGCATCCACACCAAACTGTGTTGTAATTTCATAAACATGTCTTAACTGTAGTCGTCTATGAGTTCAATCTGTGGTGCAAAGATCCATGCTGATAATCATCTACGGTGTAAAAGCAATAATTAAACAAATAAAGTGTTTCTCCCTCCCCCAGAAACTGAGCACTTGCACTCAAGGCCTGGACTGGTTGCCATTAGCGCATGGGACAAACAACATGGGGTTACAGTGCTGAACTGGCTGGAGCTGTGTCTCACTATAACGGGGGACACAACACTGCAGGTTTCCCTGTAATAGTGTGACCAGCCCATACTAGTCATAGCCTGGTGCTGGTTACAGTATGTTTGTTCCCCCATAGTAATGGTAACTAGCGCAGGCTATAAGCGCTGGTGCTTTGATTACTTTATGAAGAGGGCCCTGGTTTTTTTTAACAATTTATTTATTGGCTGATTTTTTTCTATACATAAAACACTAGTCAGGATCAGCAAATTGACACCTCTAGTAAACAGTGCCATCAAGGTACACGTAACAAATATGTTGATGCACTTTAAATGTATCATCATGCATACACATTTTAACACATCCCACTGAGTTGCACATATCTTAAGTTACATGCAGCTCTGATTAAACTTAAAACCACGTAAATTTTACAGCATGCACTTTACATGTACGTCTTGGTGCAAGCACCTAAAGTTCAAATCTTGCAAACATTAAGTCAAAATGTATGGTTAATTTGTAATAGCAAGGAACCCTACTGTTGGATAATATAATATATAGGCACAGAAGATGTGTTGCAATTTTTATATTGGACTTATAAGCATATTTATTCAATTTTTTATTTAATTTTTTACGGAAAATTATATATAATCATTTAAAGTATTATTACTTATTATTATTATTTATTATTATTATTATTATTATTATTATTATTATTATTATTATTTGCCACATGTAAAACAGTATAGTAAGTTAACATTCGTATAACTAAAAAAATATAGAATGATAGTTCATTTAAGTAAGGTTAGAAGTTATATACTGCAAAAGTGTGCAAGGTTAAATGTTAAATGAAGTATAAAATGTAATAATTAGCAGCCTATGAGTCACTATAAAGAAAGAAGAAAATGTATGTATTACACATAACCAAAGATTATGCATTTAAAGATTAATACAGCATACTTGATTTTATCTATTTAAGTCACTTTTACTTCTAAAAATGGCCATCGTTGAGTTGACAGTTAGTCACTTACTGTGCGCAGCAGAGTAAATCTGCAATATACAAGCTATTGCTGTGACTGTCTCACAGGCCAGGAAAGAACAGCAGTTTCCATTGACAGCACAATTAATCAGACACATTGGTTAAAATGTGGTGAGTGCCAATAGAAGTCAATGGGATGTTCATCTAGTTGTATGGTGTCGCTCACCCACCTAGTAAAAGAGGGTCACACTGAGCATGCACATGTTCGTTTCTATGCATCATGTATTCTCAGTTTCTTTGTCATTCCTTAAATAATTAAGCCAATGTAATAGTGGAGCTAAATGAAATCCATTTTATTTAATTATAGTAAATGACCTTATGCAATTTAGTTCAAGGTTCAAATGCATTTTTTTTCTAAAAATATATAATAAAAAATGGACTTTTGCTATTATTTAAACATGTAGTAATATGATACAGTTTAATAATATTCCTGGTAAAGTCTTGGATAAAATCTTCAATTTAACTTTAGACTAGTCCTATAGTGGTGTCTATAGGCCTGTTTGTGCAAAATAAAATATACAAATTTGTACTGCGCCTGCTCACGAAACCTAGTGCACACATATGTAGACCTGTATGCACCTGGCACTTGTGTCTCCTTATGACTGACTAGGCGAGACAGGGGAGGGAAGGCACAGTCTAACATAGGCTGAGTACAATAAGAGTGTGTTCATGCAATCACAGACAGATGCAGACCGACACAGAGATGCATATACACACTGATGATGATGATGATTACGGTCGGCAAAACTAGCTATTCACTTCTGATTGAATGATTGTTGCGGCCACATGAAAAAACATATTTACTTAGCTAAGTATTTCTAGGTGAAGGAATACATTCCAGCTGGTCTATATAGGTAACTGTTTTTTTAAATCAAAGCAAAACTGATATCTACCGCATATTTCACTTTCAATATCAATGCAGCAAACTAATCTGTTGCTTATTGAGATTTATTTGACATTTTTAATGTCTATCTACTGTGATTGAATTGTTTCTGTGTATTGTACTGTGATTTTTGCTTACACAAAACAACTGTAAAAACATTATTCTGTGTTTGAATTTGCACAAGCGTCTACATTTTTCACCTAGGTTTTTCGCTCCTTCCACCTCCTTTTTTAGTTGGCTATAAAAAAAATTATTTTTTTCCAAGATTAAGAAATGTAAATATATTTACACTGTTAAAAAATTCCAGTCATTACAAAGCAAAACTTTCACAATTGTGTCATATGTGTTGTTGCATGAATTGTCTTTTTTTCATCATCAACCACAAATTTGAATTTCGTAGCCTATGCTTTTATGTAATAATATTTTTCTTACGTTTAGAGATCTATAAGGGCACTTACCCAGATGTCACCACCGTCGGCAGCAACCACGACAAAGGCCCAGGGAATGTCTCTACAGGTCATGGGTAAGGCTCTTTGGGATGCCTGACACTCCTGTGAAACTATGATTCAGGTTTCCCCCTGATATCATCTTGGAAACTCTGTCTATTGTTTAGCTTGACCTTGAACTTATGAATGGCATCCGCACAGCAATACCACAGCTGACTAAATTGTTGGTTGTTACACATTTCAAAACACAGTAGGTGTGGTGGCAGGAATGCCACTGCACACAATCCTATCACACATCAAGATGTTTATCAATTTACCTTTATATGAGGAATCCTTTAATGCAGATAAAACAGAAATTTTACAGTCCTGCTTATTTTCCAAGTTTCAGAGAGGCAGTAGCAATCACCAATATGGCATAGATTATCACAGAGACAAAAAGGTGAACAAGTGTGTCTATTGGGTAAGTGTAATTAAAAAAAAAATCATACCTTTTTACAAGGATTTTTGTACAAGTATGAGTACACATAAGGCACAATTGAATTTATTACTCTATGTGCTTTATTTCATAGTATCACACTCATGAGGCATGGATTAATGAGCAGTTTGACATTGAGTTTAAGGAACAAGAAGATCTAGTTCTAGAGCCTTCACCTCTGTCTGAAGGACAGCGGTTTTGCAGTGAGGTTATCAAACAATATTTCAGTTGTAAGTGTAACCTTAAAATACATCTTAACAACAATCTTACATCTTAACAAAGGCAATATCTGCTAATTATTTATAGGTCTAATTGTGACTAAAGAGTCTAACATATCTTATACTAAACAGTAAAAACCTTTTATGTTTGTTTAAAATGTGCTCATTTATGTATTCATAGAATAAATACTGCCTGCAAACGTCTTTGATGTATTTACTAAATATTTTTTTAACATGTAATTTACATAAAATATATTAATCATGGTGGATGTTCTAACAGGTTTTAATGTGCACCATATAGATACCCAAATATGTATTGCCCATCTTAGCAATGAATAACATATACGCTGCTTAATCCATTATATATGTATGAATAATACAAAAAAAAATTGCCCACCCCAAAAAAATAAATTTTCAATTATTTTTATTTTTTAAATAATTTGCCCCACCCAAGGCCAATTCTGTAATGTCTTACAAACCTGGCTCCTCTTGTGAGCTGAGTTGCAGGAGCAGAAGAAAGTGTTGAGTTCTTTGCTCCCTGTGACTTGGGCTCATCAGGTCCAGATGCATGCAGACCTACTCCCTAGGGCTGGTGGAAACATCCTATTAGGAATGGTCACCAGCGATGTGCCAATCTTCCATTGCATGACCTTCATCTCCTTTAGAGTGCTGGAGATGTTTTTCAGCAGGGACACCTGTTGATCCATCCATTCCCTGTTTCTTAATTTGGTTGCTGTCTTTTCTGCAGGCTATTGCTCAAGTAAATCCTGGAGGCACAGAGATTGAGCATATGCAGGTCCTGCTGGTGCAGAGGAGATTGGCCACTCTCGTGACACATTCTCAGGAGTCTCTTCAGGTTCCTCCTCTATAAGTGGGTATTCTGTATTGCTAAATCATTTTAATACTCAGTTTAATCATTACAATAAAACCACAATGTAATCAAGCTACTTCTTTGCAGTTATTTATTTCTAAATAAGTCATAGTTTGGATTCAAAGGCACAATCAGAATGGATAAAATATAAATAGTTTGTATCAGCTGATAATTAATAACCTTAGCCTAAATGTCAAATCAGACAAATCATTAAAACAAAAAGAAACCCTGAGGTACAATATAACTGTGTACAATATGACAGTATGACACATGCCCAGGGTTGTAAATGTATATAGATTTTCTATTAAGCATAATTACAGGACCCAGTGCCTTGCTGTTGAACAGATGATATTTGGTCTGTATCCACTACACCGACTCTGTCAACATCTTGCAGGTTTATGCAGCCTGACGTGGTCTGCTCTAGAAGTGACAGGCCCAAAGAGGTGGTGGGACCAGTCCCAGTGGAATGATGATGGTGGTGGTCGCTGATCTTAACTTTTAGTTGCTTCTTGAAATTCTGTCACCTGTTAAAATATAATAAAATATTCTACCAAAATGTACTTAACATATTGTCTAGTTAAACACAAAGTATGTTTATCATTTATATATATATACATATATATATGTGTGTGTATATATATAAATATATATATATATATATATATATATATATATACATATATATATTAGGTGCCCCATCGTTTTGCCTTTAGGTATTTTTTGTTTAGCTGTCTTTCTCTCTCGCTCTATCTCTCTCTCTCTCTCTCTCTAAACTTATTTGATGGTCATGTTCATGGTGATTTCAAATGTCATTTTAAAATGCAAACATGTTAGCCTATGAACTGAGTTTCCTTTATTAGCTGATTTTCTAATCAGCCAAATGCATGAAAATTCCATTTTTCATTCAAAACAGAAGATGTGATTGGTCGGTTGCTGAATCCTGCACTGAAAAAGGTGTAATTACAGATAAAGAGACTGTGTATAGATAAATAAACGGTGTATATTGGGTACTGTGACCATAGTTTACAGAGTGGAAGCAAAGTGGAATTGTTAAATTACAATGATACTAATGAGAAAATACATTTTATTTCATATCATATAGCCTTTTGGGGAACCAATATATTGTGTATTTTGTGAATAAGATAATCTGGGAAGTTTGGTGATTTTCTATATAGCTAGTTGACATGTTGTACAGTTGTCACATAATATTTTTAACATGATATATTACCTAAGATTCTGCTTAGGTAAGCTGTCCCTGCTGATCTGGACACATAACACACACACACACACACACACATTTTAATACAAGGTCAGATAAAAACAATATTACACATGCAATGGTTTCTGCAATAAGTTGATTGAAATTTTGACAGCTTACACCAAGCTTTGGTTTGTTGAATTTGGGTCTAAACCACTGAATTTGTGCAATGTTGCAGGTGTAAATAAAGAAAATTTAACAAAACTCCATATCCGTGGCTTTCTTAAATTTTCTACATGTTTTAAATTACTACTGCATTTGTTATTAGAATCTGTAAAACAATTGTAATTAGTTAAACAGGGGTGTAGAGGAGATAGATTTAAAAGATGTTTGATGAGGAAGATGAGGCAGAATTTTAATATGAAAGACAATAGCAGTGACAACAAAATGAAATATATGGTTTGGATAACAATATACACTCTCCGTTTGCCCACATCATGTTCTATTTACTCACCACGAGGTCTCTCCACTCTCTTGCAAGGTAAGTTCATTGATGGAAACCAAAACCATAGCAAAAATAAAAATGTAATTCTATTATTTCCACTTTATCTGACAAAATTGAAGAAAATCTCTTATTAGAGATATGAAGGAAGATTCTTTTAGTTACCACCTGCCTCCTTCTGAGTCCTGCCCACCTTTTTAGCAATATCTTGTTTTAATAAGCCACTACTACTAAAACCCAAATCTCGGATATGTCAGATTTCTCTAAATCCAAACCGCTCATCTCTACATTTTATGCTGTACATTTTGTTTAACAGTTTTAAAAGTCTTACATTTGACTTACATTTGCAGACTGACAAACTTATGTTGCATTGCACTACGAGGGGCAAATTTAAAATGTGCAGACAGATTTAGAGCTGGAAGGAGGTCATGTCCTAGCTCAAATCTAAACCAAAGAATAAAAATAAACCTGTCCAGTATTTGTGTGTACTATATACAAGAGATGGTAGTATTTTCTCTGAATGCAGAAAAAGATAGACTTGCACCCTGTGCATTGCAACATGGTTTGTCCCTGTGTAAATTTTTACCCTTTAGCTGGATTTGCTCTAAATTAGGCCATTATTATCAGTATGTAATACTTCCTTAGCATTGTGAAACTACTCATGCGTAGTGCTAATTACTTCTTCAGGACTGGGCCTGCTTTTTTTCTAAGCCAGTGTCAAAGTCCTGTTACAAACTCTCTAGGACCATGTAACTTGTCTGCTTCAAAGAAACTGTGCATTTAGAGGTACATTACCGATTTAGCAGGTGTCCTCACAGCCTTTTTAGTGAAGCAATGTAGAAGTTCTGTACTTTGTAAGATTTTTATGGTTGGTAAATTCCTTTTTGTTACCTGTTGATATAGATTTCTTTATATAGACATGACTAAAATGAAGAAAAAAAATTTTTTTATGCAATTAACTAAGGCAAAAAATGAATATAGCTTTTTGTTTACATTTAGCGGTAGATTTATCAAGCTTTATCTAGTTATAATTTATTAGTACATTATACCAAATGACAGCTTGACAGCTAGAATCTGATTGGTTGCTATAGGTAGCATCTACACTTTTTCAAACCTGCAGCTTGATAAATTTACCCCTTAGACTCAAAATTATTTTGAATCCATATGTCACCATCTGCTATAAAAGTATCCCAAGGGTCTATGTTTCATAAACCACATCTAATTTCCTGTGCAGTCGGAGCTAGTAAATATTGTTGCCTTGCTAAGAAATATGGTTCACAAATATTCAGCAGATTGGCACAAACACTAGTTAGGATCCAGTCTCTTTGCATATGCATAAGAAGAAATAATTGTGCATGTGTTAAAGAAAAATGGTTATGAGCTACGTGGGAGCTAATCCTGGGCTGTGTTTACTTGTGATGTGTGGTGCCAGCGGACACTGGATACCAGAGCATTATGATGATTGTAGTGATGCTCCAGCAGTGATGGGTATGCCAGCACTCGTAGTTCTACAAGTACCAACATACCAAAGCAGATTATAACTGCCAAAGCTTGGTGCGACCAGTAGTGCTACATATAAAAATTCTGATTCCTAACATTTAACTAGAGATGTTCGTGTTCGGTTCCCCGAGAGCCAAACACACCTAAACTCAGCACATCCAAAAACTGAGCCGAGCCGGCTCGGTACTTTCACGCGCTCTCAGAATTGAAAACGAGGCAAAACGTCATCCTGAAGTCATTAGATCTTGCTAGTTTTTGGATCCTATAAGTACCAGCCTCCACAGCGATCCAGCGCCATTTTTACAGAGGGACACAGAAGGGATAGCACAGTTCTTGGCAGTCTCTAGTGCAGATGGGCAGCGTCATAAGTAGAAAAGAAGGAGGAGGGGTAGCAATGTTCTTCAAAGTCTCCAGTGACATTCAGGAGAACTCCATTGCTCCATTGCTAATTGTCATTGCTGAAATAGAAATACCAGGGCTGGCAGGCTTGGTCTTCTGAACTTTCAGTCCAATTTTATGGTGTTATAAAGGTAACACACAAAGAGGAGAGCTCCATTACTCCATTGTTAATTGTCATTGCTAAAATACAAATAATAGCGCTGACAGTCCTGGTGTAAATCTGCAGTCACATTGTACTGTGTTATATAGGTAATACACAAAGAGCAGAGCTCCATTGCTTTATTGCTAATTGTCATTTCTGGAATTGAAATACCAGGGCTGGCAGGCTTGGTCTTCTAAATCTGCAGTCAAATTGTACAGTGTTATCAAAATGGATTCACAGCAGTACACAGAAGAGCAGGAGCACCAAGCAGCTCCTGGCACTAGTCATGATGATAGTAATCCCTCTACGTTAGAGGGATTAGGCGTTAAAGCCTATGTTAAATTGCATAGTGTTTTTAAATCAGGGAAGCAAATATGTAAAAAATCACCTTTCATCTTGGTCAAGAAATAAAGACCTGTAATCCAGGCAAAGTTATCTGCAGAAAAAAATAAAATTGCCAACATGCCATTCTACACATGCAGTGGCAAGGAAAGAATGAGGCCTTCGCCTTTCTCTATGAGTGCTAGTTCTGCAACTGTCACTGAGGCATCTTCTTGTAAGGTCAGTCGTGACCAAGCAAGACCTTGTCATTCGGACTCCAAAAGTTGTGTCCAAATACTTTTACATGTAAAAGCCGAGCTAGAAGAAAACAGTAAGGCATTAGAGGAAAATGTATGTTCAGATTCAGAAATGACACAAACCCCTTAGGAGAGTCTATTCACGAGAGCAATGTGTAATCCTGACCATTGATAGTGTACCCATAAAGGAGGCCCATTACAGCAATTCTGCAGATGTGTGCATGAACAGCCCAAGTGTAACCGGTGATACACAAATTGAGGATGCCACTTTGGAATTACAAGGATGAGGGGGATATTTGTGTAGCGACAAGGGCGCCAATGAGGATGTTGATAAGGATGATGTTGTTTGTGTAAGTCCTGCACTGGTGGAAGCAGTTCTTGCACGTGATAAGAAGGGGGCTCATTGTCATGCCTGGATATAAAACCAAAAAATCCCCCTCTTATGTGTGGAATTATTTTTACCCAAATACTGACTACAGTTGTCTAGCCAGTTTTAGTGTTTGTAAAGCCACAGTCACTCGAGGTAGGGACCATAACCATCTAGGAACCTCATCCATGTTATGCCATTTGAAGCGAGTTGATGGCAAGCTGTTGGGAAAATTTTAACGTTTTGCTAAAAAAATAACAACAAGCAGTCCATCATCAGCTAGGTCCCTTCTGTCAGCTAGATCCCGTCACCTGCAATCTACACCCACAACACCATCCCCATCAATATCCTCAGTAGCGTTCGGAGTCCTGCATCCAAGTTGCTAAGGCTAGATAACTCCTCCACTATCCTGGATTCCTCAGACAAATTCTTTAGCGGTAGTCCCACTGCTGCTGCTGCTGTTGGGGTTGAATCTTCATCCCAGAAGCAGACCAAGAAGAGGACTACTAGTAGTTTACAACAAGTGACTGTTAAACAATCCTTTGCAAGAGGAAGCAAGTATGAATGCTGTCACCCAGTCGCATAGCGGATCACAGACCCCATGGCGACTATGCTAATATTAGATCTGCTTCCAATATCCACTATTAATGCAGCTGATTTTAAACAGTTACTTGAGGTTTTGTGTCCCCGTTACCAAATTCCATCACGACACCATTTCACTAGAAAAGCTATTCCTCACCTCTACCAGAAGGTTCGTAAAAATGTATTTATTGTGCTACAAAATACCAATCTACCAACTGTCCACTTAACCACAGATATGTGGACAAGCAGAACTGGGTAAACTAAAGATTATATGACTGTGACAGCCCACTGGGTTGGTGGTTCGCCTTCACCAGCAGAAACAGCAGCAGCATGAACCCAAGTACGTCACATTTGTCAGAGACTGGCTACTCTGTTTATCACCGCTTCACAGCTGACATATAGAGGCATACAGCTGTCAATCTGTTACAAAAACTAAGGGATGTCATTGCAACATGGCTTATCCCGCTTGGACTCTCCTCAGGATATGTAATTTCTGATAACACCACCAATATTGTGAGAGCATTACAGCTGGGTGAATACAATCCCATTCCCTGTTTTGATCACACAATAAAATTGGTGGTGCAGAGCTTTTTAAAAAAAATGACAGGGACGTGCAGGAGATGCTGTCTGTGGTCCATAAAATATCTGGACATTTCCAGCATTCGGCAACAGCATGTAGGAGATTGCAGCAGCTACAAGAACAATTTAATTTACCCTGCCACCAACTGAAGCAAGAGGTGGTGACATGGTGCATTCCCATCCTGTATATGCTTCTGTGGATGGAGGAACAGCAAAAAGCCATGTACACTTACTCCACAAGCCATGACAGTTGGAAAGCAGGGGGGTTGTATTTTACTCAGGCACAGTGGAGAATACTTTCCATGCTGTGCAGGGTGCTGAAACCATTCAAAGTAGTCAGCTGTGAAGTGAGTTCAGACACTGCTAGCTTGAGTCAAGTGATTCCCTTAATTAGTCTTCTGGAAAAGCAGCGTAAGAAACTGAAGGAAGAGATTAAACAAAGCAATTACGCTAAGTATGTCAGACTTGTAGATCAAGTACTTTATTCGATTTGCCACGATCCAAGAGTTCTCAAAATCTTAAATTCGGATCACTGCATTTTGGCGACTGTGCTTGATCCTAGGTTTAAGAGCTATGTCTTCTCTTTGTTTCCAACTGACCCAGATCTGAAGAGATGCAAGGAGCTCCTGGTGAGCAAGATGACAGCTCAAGTGTTACGTAACAGGTCGGCGTCTCCTCCTTCAGTTTCTCACTCAACTGCTGCTAGGAAAAAACTTAGCTTTCCCAAGAGAACCAGGGATGATGCAGATGACTCAGCACAACATTTTAACATCTGGTCTAAAAGAATTGACCAAAAAACGTGACACCTCTGCCATAACTTCACCTGATCCTACTATCAACATCCAAAGGATGGTGGAGGATTATTTTAAAAACAGCATAGAAATAGACACATCAGACAGTCCCTTTACATACTGAGAGGAAAAAACGGAATTTGGAGACCCATGTAGCAACTCGCTTTGCACTGCCTAAGCTACCCACACTCCAGTGTGTACTCGGAAAGAGTTTTCAGTACAGTTGGGAACCTTGTCATCGATCGGTGTAGGAGGCTACTTCTTTAAAATGTAGAAAAGACGATGTTCATAAAAATGAGCTTCAATTTCCACGAGGAAGGCATTTCCCGCCAATTAAATCAAAATACTGAGAGTTCTGTAATGGAGGATTCCAGCGGTTATGAATTAATAATGTGTGAGGATGATGTACAAACTAATGAGGGTTTGGATGAGGCTGAGGATGATGACAACAACATCTTGCCACAGTAGAGTTCATTTACAGCACTGTTACCTTAGGTGCCTTAAGCCCATTGTTGGCTTGTTTTGTGAGGGCCCAAACAAACTAAGCACTTCAGCCACGAGGAGTGGCACTTCTGTGGCTGAAGTGCTTGGTTTGTTAAAGTGTGCATGTCCTTTATAAGATCCAACATAAGGGTGGGTGGGAGGGCCTAAAGACAATTCCATCTTGCACCACTTTTCTTTTCTGCCACTGCTGTGTGCCAATGTGTCCTAGATGTGCTAGGAACTACTGTGTGTTTGAGTCATTGCTCTGTCGCTTAGCATCCAGTCAGGTCACAACAGTATTTGTCCAAAAGTGAGGAAAATAATAATGTGACCTGTGAGGTGGTCAAATGACTTGCAATTAGTGCTAGTGAGGTTAATAATAATGTAGGAACAAAAAAAGAGCAAAATTGTGTGATTTTAGCATTTTTTACCAATTTTTCTAAAAAAATACAGAACCAAAACCAAAACACACAAGGGTGGTTTTGCCAAAACCAAAACACAAAGCTAATCCAGATCCAAAACCAAAACCAAAACCACTTCACAGGGGTCAGTGACATGTCTACCTACAAGCTATAGTGATGTCCGTATAATTAAAAGTAGCAAAAGTAAGAAAATAAACTTTATTTAATTAATTAAGCTAAATTTATATGTTATCTATATTTGAAATACTTTCCACCTCAAAGGCTATTTTTAATTTGAAAAAATAAATCTGTAACATATTTATAACAATAGCAATAAATAAAAATACTGTACATGCACTTACTTATAACAAAGTTACTGTGAACTCTTCTCTCTCTCAGAAATTGTGGCAGGTGAGATACAGCAGCAGCAGGGAAGAACAATGTGTTGATGGGGCCTGTGCCAGATGGGTTGACTGCCAGTGAATAGGGAGGGAGAGTGTTGCAGAGGGGGAGTCTGGAAGCAGGGAATGGGATGTGACAGATTGGGGTTTCTAGAAGCAGGGGGAGGAGTGTGAGGAGGTGTGCAGCAGGGAGGGGGTTGTGACAGCTCAGGGTGTCTAGCAGCAGAGAGAGGAGATTAATGTGGCAGAGGGGGTGTCTGGAAGCAGGAAGGGGGAGTGTGACAGATTGGGGTGTCTGGCAGTAGGGGGGGAGCATTATCAGATATGGGCCCTTTCTTTGAAGAGTAGCAGACCTTTATTTCCACCTCACAGCCTCACCTCACAGCCTCAGTACTTGCCAACGGTTTTAAATTCCTGTTTTTTAAGATAAATAATGGCACTAGACAAAGCTGCCCACTTTCCACTTAAATATATTTATTAATTAGTGGGGGGATCCCTCGCCATCAAACTAGGCCAAAATAATGTCATTTCAAGAAAACAGGTTGGCTGCTCAGGCACAAGTTTCATATATGCTAATGACATACGAATATCTATCACCAACCCACATATCTCTTTCCCAAATCTTCTCCAAGACCCGTCCCTAATTGGGGTACTGTCCAATTATAAGGTTAATGCCAACAAATCTGAAATCTTGGATCTTAACCTCCACCCTGACCTATTGCAACAATTAAAAAAAAACTTTATTTTAAATGGCAATCGCAGAAACTTAAGTATCTGGCAATTTACCTTAAAAAAACATATAAACATTTATACCCTCACCCCCATCTAGGGGTAAATATATCAAGCTGCGAGTTTGCAACTCCAGCGATTTTCTCAGGAGAGTTGAAACTAGCCGATGTATGAAGCTGAGATTTCATGCAAAATCGCCAGAGTTCTGCTTCTGTCAAAATCGCTATTTGCAAAATCGCCAGAGATCAAACTCACCACTGTTTGTCACTGCAGCTATACAGCTCTCAAATGTATAAAGCTGCGAGTTAGCAAACTCAGGAGAGTTTGCTTCAAAACACGCCAGATACAACACGCTGCTTGATAGCAGCGTGTTGTACAAACACATCACTGTTACACTGCCCTGGCAGTGTTAAAACTGTAAAGAACAGATAAAAGTTAAAAAAAAAAAAAAAAACGTGGGGTCCCCCTGCTATTTATGCTTAACCCTAGTGCTGCCTGACTAGTGCTGGTCCCATGAAAATCAGGGGAACCCCACGCAAAATTTTTCCTCAATTTTCACGGGACCAGCACTAGTCAGGCAGCACTAGGG
Organism: Mixophyes fleayi; assembly: GCF_038048845.1. Lineage (NCBI taxonomy): Eukaryota > Metazoa > Chordata > Amphibia > Anura > Limnodynastidae > Mixophyes > Mixophyes fleayi. The sequence goes on along the minus strand of NC_134403.1, from coordinate 118,181,346 downwards.
TTAAGCATAAATAGCAGGGGGACCCCACGCTTTTTTTTTTTTTTACTTTTATCTGTTCTTTACAGTTTTTACAGCTGCCGGAGCTTGACAGGGGCAGTGTAACAGTGATGTGTTTACAACTCACTGTTACAAACACAGGCGAGTTTGCCAAACACAGGAGAGTTTGCTAAACTCGTCAGTGTTTACATCGCTCAAAATCGCCAGAGATGACCAGCGATTTTGAACATGAGTGTCAAAATCGCAGCTTGATACATTTCCAGTTTTTTTTAAAAAAAATTGCGGGTAAACACCCGCGATTTGCCACGATTTAAACACGCTGGCAAACTCGCAGTTTGATACATTTACCCCCTAGTGTCTATTAAGTCAGACCTAGATAACTGGGATAAGTTTACAATATTTTGATTAGGCAAAATTACATTTATAAAGATGAATATTTTGCCACACTTTTTTTTTAACTTTTCAGATTCTCCCACTCATGTACCTTCAAAATGCTTCCAAAGATAGCTACTAAATTTATCTGGTCGGCATGAAAACCAAGAATGTACATGGCCATCCTTCAAAAGCCTATTCAAGAGGGAGGGCTAGGTGTTTCCAATGTTATCAAATATTACAGTGCCACACATCTCACCTAATGTGTTCTTTTACTCAGCTCCTAATACCAGAGTGTGGGTAGCTATAGCAGTTAGTGTCAATATTTGTTGGCACTATACAAAAAATAGTTTCCCTCTGGAAAGAAATACACTGGTTAACAACAAATATTACCGATATACCTATGTTGAACTCTTTATCTTACAATTACCACATTCCATACATAAACACAAAAATTAATAACTCACATTTTAAGCACCACAAAATGTCAGATTGCATTATACAAGAAGATCCCACAACCACCTTACATTCTTTCTACTGTTAATAGGACCTGGCATAACTACAGAACAAAATACATCTCTAGTATTATATGTGTGGCGTTGGTGACCTGATCAGGCTGCAAATGCGCTTTGGATGCCTTCCCTGTAGACAGAGAACTATATATCCCAGTATGCAGTAGGGGGCAGGAGCTTGCGAAGGAGCAGTTACAAATGGCAGTGGAACTCGGAGGGGGACTCAGGGGGACAGACATCCTGAGGGAGTCTTCTGCAGCAAGACAACTGGAGAGCTAAACGGAGGTATAAGTGAAATTGAGACCACAGGGAGGGGGAGAAGCAAGAGGAGAGTGTAAAAGGCTTCCCAGTGAGAGAGTTTGCCAGACAACTGAATAGAGAGAGAGGAGTCATCCTTGATGCAGATACTACAGACCAGTAGGGATAAGTAACCCATGTTTATCCTATTATTAATTTGCTTGGACTATGATATAATAACAAGGGTGAAGTGTAGGAACAGATAGTCAGAGACTGAGTTTAAAACTGAGAAAAACTGCACCAAACCCTTTGGCATTATCTGCTATCAGTGGGAAAGCCTATAACTGTGTGCTGAAGATCCATGGGACTGTATGCTTAAATCTAAAAAGAAGTGAGGGAGCAACAGAGTGTAAATTGTATTCTGCTTTTGTGTTAAATTAGGGGAAAGACAGACAAGGGAGCGTGTTTTTTCAAATCACCTGGGAAAGAGACATGATCTGTATTTGAAATGCCTATTAACAAAGACTACATGATTGTATTCATTTGTCTAATAGTCAATTCCATTTGTGTGCTATGTGTTAGCAAAGTTAAAGTAACTGTGAGAGTTTAGTGTATGTAACTAAAGATAGTTATCTTGTTTAGAAAGATATTACAAGAGAGTCATTAGAAGGCATGACATTATGTGGATATTAGTTATTATTGTTCTCAAGTTACCCTTAACCATTATTTGAGCCAAAGAGGTATATTTTTGATATAATAAATCTACAAGAACTGTAGGAGTACACGCCTCACTAAGGCTGGGTGCATACTACAGCAGTTTCAGCTAATTATCAGGACATTCCAACAATAAATGACAGTCTGGCTTGATATCGCATTACTGTTTATGCTGCTATGATGAACAATTATTGTTACAAAGCACGTCGTATCATTTAATTTTATTTTTTAACCGGACTAAAAATGTCATTCAACGATAGAACGATGTTGTTCTAATTCTGCAGTGTGTATACGGCAGTGTTCATAGATCGCTATGGAGTGTGCAGTGTCGGGACCTTTTCAGCAGATGGATATGACAGATTTAGGGCCGGTGCTAGGGTCCACGGCGCCCTAGGAATTTTTAAAAAAGCGGCGCCCCCCCCCCCTCCGCAAAAATCGCCGCCCTCCTCCCTCCTCCCTCCTCTCCTTACCTTGTCTCACCACCGCCGCCTCTCTGCTCCGTCTCCTCCCCTCCACTCACTGACACTAGTAAGTGGAGGGGAGGAGACGGAGCAGAGAGGCGGCGGTGGTGACAAAATAGCCTCTTCCCCCCTCCCCGTATATCTGAATGCTGTGCGGCGGCCGTGACAGGTATGGTCAGCGGTCGCCGCACAGTTTTAAAGTCTTTTTTTATTCTGTGGCGCCCTCCAGAGCCCGGCGCCCTAGGCAAGTGCCTAATCTTGCCTAATGGGAGCGCCGGGCCTGGACAGATTACAACTTGCATCACTTTATGCACGCATTAACAGAAATTTTGCTTCCACTATGCTCTTCCCAGTGATACTCATCAGAGACATCTTCAATGCTGCAAAGTGCTTGATTGCATCTAAATGAAAACAAAAACAACCCCCTATACTTATAGCAGTAGGTAACAAAGTATGGCAAATATATTAACAAGCATGCTTCATAATAGCTGCAGTAAATGTAATAGTACATGGCCCATCTGACCCCCCCAACCAGACATTGTCATGAAGGTACAGTGGTTTTGTTGAGTTAAACAAATGATGTTTGAACCTGTGACTTTTTAAGCCTATTTACTAACATCCATATCAATTCTCCACCCTTTCACCCAGTAATGGACTCCACAAACACCGTTAGTGCTTCTTCCTTGTCTCCACTAGAAGGAATATAGATTGCATTTCATCAAAATGACCTGTGTAATAAATGATTTTGTTTAATATTTAACTCAACTTGGAAGATGAAAAAAAAGGTTCTTTATATTTTACAATGTACCCTAGTTTGGGTCTTCCCCTCCTTTTTTCTCTTCTGTAACTCTCCTGTCAAAAAATATTTGTAAAATTCAATAAAATTTAGTTAAAAAATGTTTGTTATTTCTAAAAATTAAAATATTATGTTTGTTTAAAAAAAAAGTTGTGACTTTTCACAATTGTAATAAAACACAACAGAACACACTAATTGTAAATGTTTGGAAGTGTGAGATACACAAGACAGGACAGTGTATGTAGATTGGGTGGTAATCCATTGCAAATGCTTCAGTAGAGTACACAAGTAGACTAATGTAAGGTAAGTGTGAAATACTGTAGGATGGATTGAAAAATGCAGCATGCACTAAGCATTATTTAGAGTTGGACATAGTTACGCTTGACTTGTTCTTTATTTACAGTTGTACAGTCGGGATTAAGTATGTCTGACATACGCATGTCGCAATTGTTATCCATATTGTACTAGACGTATCTTGAGATGCATCCGGCTGAAAACAAACATGTAAATTTGCGGGTTTTTTCATCATATATTTTATGTCTGCATTTTGGCGCAAATGCTAAATGACCCTCTTTGTGAGTATGTTATTGCATTTATGTGTGTGCCTATGTTTCATTGTACATGTGGTTTACCAAGTTTCAAGTGGTGATATTGTCATGTTTATTATGCTTGTTGCTAAGATATTTCAGAAGTGAAGTTTATGTTCTCTCCTTAGAGGAATTACATAAATATTTTAGTAAGATTCAAGTAATGCAGTGTAATTATCACAATGTTTAGAATAATGTTGCCCCTGTGAAATAATAAGGGATGATCTTGTAGACATGAATGTGGAAACAAACTGATTTTAGAATAGCAAATATTAGTCTTTCATAAACATGGCTAGTTGAGCGGTCAGAGTGTAGAAAGCTAAAGCACCATAAATATAAAAAAAAAATCAATAACTTAACAGTTTGGTTTAAAAAGGTCATGATGACAACATGATGACAGCATTTTGCAGCTAAGGAAAATGAGAGCTTGGAGGAAAACATAAGGACTCCCATAGCTCTGTGCACGGATGAAATATAGATCATGTAAAGGGAAACCGAAGAAGAGACTAGCTTATGTGGAAAAAGATTCCTTACCTTCTCAATTTGCCTAGAAAAGGTTTCAGTAAGTCAGGCAATTTGCATGCAAATGAAGCCATATAGCCTGCTAATCACAAACTGGTCTACTTCTACATTGCTGTCTCCATGCTCTATGTCTGTAGACCAGACAAGTGAACGGGCTTGCAGGGGCCAGTAGTGACAAATATCAAAATGTTATGATTAGACTTTAAACACTAATTATCCCAACACTCATCTGAAAGGTGTGGGGAAGAGTCCTAGTGCTGTCAGCATGTGGCAGTCATTTAGCATCAAATCTCATCTTTGTTCAAGTGGCCAATCACCCTTAAGAGCACCTGCGGATCCAGAGGGGGGCAATAAGGGCGATCACCCACCCCTAGCAGGTGCGTGCTGGTGAGTGCCCCGCCAACTTTTTTTGACAGTCGCACAATACATTCATGTGTTGTACGGCAGGCACCAGGCAGAGATCAGAGCAGCCAGGCAGCATACACAGCCTGGTCTCTGCCGACAGGCACATAAAAATACTGTGTGGCTGTCAAAAAAGGGGACATGGCACTAAACTAAATACCCCCCTCTAACAAAACAATCTAGGTCCACCCCTGATCAAGAGATATACCTACAGTACATGTGTCCCCATCTAATTGTGTACGAGTTACGTGAACATGCCCATCCTGTACTCGGTCTATGCTGAATATCCCTCCCTTGTTCTGGTGTAAAGAGACACAGATCAGGAATACGCAAAAATCTTGTTCCAAATGTATGTATATATGATGTTCATGGACAGTACAAAAGTATGCACTTTGCGCAAAAAAAATGGATTTGCTTCCAAATCTAAAATACCCTCTTTATCTTTGAACTTTATGTGACATCAGAAAAACATGTAAGGAATCCATTTGTACTCATACAGCACTAAACCAGGTGACACAAAAATGGGGCAGCAAACCTACTTAAATACTCAATTTAAATGAAAGAACTCTTGCTCTTTCTGATGAATTGGCATATCAGCCATTATACATATTGGAAAAAAAATTGTGGCATAATTATCAAGATAGTAGCACTTGTGGTTTCTATTGGGACTACGTGCCTAATTGTCCAATCACATGTGCACAATAATCATAGCCAGCATTTTGTGAAGCTGTGGCACCTCTATGTTAGCTAGAGCATGATGTTATTTCTCATGCACTTAGACTACAGTACATTACTGGGAAATTGACAACCCTGCAGGAATAAAGGTAATAGGTCCGTACTAGGAGAGACTTACCTGAAACACTATATACAGCAATTCATTGCTATCTCATGTTTAGTTAGAGGGGATGCTCTTACAACTTATCAGAAGCATATTTTTAAAATACTAGATGTGAAAAGAAGACATTCCAGTTCAATATATTCCTATATACTTTTTCAGTATTAAAATAACTTTTTATTGATAATTGAAACTATAAAATATTCACATTTACTGCATTTACCAGGCCTCATAAGTGTAACCTTACTATGAGAGTGCATAGTAACCACATAAGTTTAACATTGTCTTCAATAGTAATTTTTGGTCACAGACGTAGTGATTAGATAAAACCAATATTTTATGAGTCAAAAGATTTCAGTTTTCTCTAACATTGGGTGCAATTGATTCTGTTTTCCTGAAAAATATGGGTCTTTTGATACAATATGGCTATTTTATAACTGAGACAAACATTGCCAAATTTTAAAAAGCAATAAACACATGGGAGTGTGTCTGGAAGGATATAATTAAAATGTATAAACATATGGGAGTGTGTCTGGAAGAACACAGTTGAAGTGTAAAAGGCACTATAAATTGACAACCCTGTAAGTTACATGACAGACAATAGAATTTATATTGTTGTGAATTTGCGCAGTAGATGTTATTAACCCTCTTTTATTATGATAATTTTTGTTACATTTGCATTACAATTGCATTAGTAGCAATCTGGCTCATTATTCTGAATTGTAAATCATTATTGTATCCTCATTATTTTCCACATCATATAATTGCCTGGATAAATTTGCTATAAACCCATATTAAGTTTGATCTTTAAGGAACATTGGGACAGAGGCATACAGCAGTTGCATGGATTGCTATGGCTATAATTATGACCTTGTATCTACGTTATTTACGAGGTCCTTAATAAAAACATTAAAATGGACTGGGCTCATTACTGATCCATGTGGTATAGCACTAACAGCTTTAGCCCAGTCTGATTATGTTCCATTAAGAAGATCATGATACAACTAAATATCATAAAATTACATGCACCAGAAGGTAAAAATGATCCTTAACAAATGAGCTTACAATCTAATTTGCATGGGGTAAAAATAATACATAAGGTAGCAGAACAATAAGTGTAGCTGTTGGTGGGCAAAATTTGTGTGGCTACTGTAAGGCGGAAGCATTATCATTAACCAATATTAAAGCAGCCATTGACCAAATGAATTTTATGTGGTTTCCGGTGGTGTGGTACAGTTAGAATCAGGAGAAGAAGTGGAAGATGTAGATGTGAAAGATAAACTAGCTATTGTAGAAATCTAAGACAGTCATCTACTGGCAACCATGACTCTCCTTCACTTATCTTAACCAAACCTCCTTCCTGTTCTAGTACTAGTTCTAGCAATATAACTTCTGTGTTACATGGGTTCTATATTTACGTGTTGTTTTAAATACATTATAAACTAGAGCACCCCCTACATCTGGATCCTTTGCAGATTTGGAGTTCAATGACCAGTGATTGTGCAGCATAGTCATCAGTTTGTCCCTGAGCAGGGGCTTATTGATACTCTCTTCTTTTCTTGTCTTCTAGTTATCCCCTAGCTGAGAGTGGCTATATGACTGGCATTTTCTTTCCTATCAAGCTGTCTGCTGAAGTTTCATTGGATGAAACATGTTGGAGAGGAAACTGATGAGGTCTCTTACAGTCCTGTGCTATGACTATGACTTTGACCTACTCTTTATGTTGGCCTGGTCAATCTTCCACTTTAGTTATCCATTTTTTCATGCTACTTATGTCTAACTATTATTCCCGTTAGCTGTTTAGTCTTCCAATGATTGGCAGCCTAATCTAAAAATACAGTGCTTTTGCAGATGCAATTACTAACTACATTTATTTTACCATTGACTCACTGAGTGACTGACTATTAGCGATCACCTTACTAACTAAAAATATCTTCTTAATGACTGACTAACCACTATTAACTACTTTACTTACTATCTTTTACTTGCTGACTGACTAAGGCTAAGTTCACACTACAGAAAATTTCTCCAGATGCAATACCTTTAACGATTTTACCAACGACTGAAAGTCCTGATCAGTATGCCGAATCATGTGTACACATTATACACGTTTTACAAGATTTACCTTCAGATCTGTGCTCTTCATCTGTGTGACAAAATGAGTGTGATAACCCTGTGAGTATTCGGTGTCTCCTTTCTCACATAATGTGTATTATAGTACTTTTTATAGCCCATGCTTTTGTTCCCCAGCTCACCAGACTACAACTGCATTGTATAATAACATGTGGCTAAAGGGACATCGTAGTTCAGTGTACATATGTATATTGTGTATTATATATTGATGAGTTGCAGTAAGGTTGCTATTCATTGTCTTTAAAATGAAGCCAGGTGGATTATGGGTAGGGATCAGGTTGCCATGTGCTGGAGTAGGAAAACTAATTAGTGTCCATTGTTCACACCAGGCTAGTACAGACAGGCTATCTAACAGGGGAGGTTCTCTGGAAGGACAGATCATCTTCACTGCCCTCTCCAACCTCCCTATTCCAGCACTGACCAATGGTTAAGGAGAATAGAAACATGGGTCTGCCTAGGGAGGGCAGGGCGGATTAAGGGAATGGAGGCCCCTGGGCTAAGGGTGCCTCCATTCCCCCGTGAGGCCCCCAATGTGAGCCACCCGCCGCCCCCCAGTCCCCCGCGAGGGTCCCCCTTCCCCCAAGTGCTTACCTGTCAGTCCAGTCCTCCGTCCCCGGCACGCTGTAAATTCCTTACTGAGGAGATCTCGCGAGAGTTCACTCGCGAGATCTCCTCAGTAAGCAGAGTACTGAGCGCCGGGGACGGAGGACTGGACTGACAGTGCTCAGCAGCATTGATTGGGCTGGGGGCGCCCCCGCCCCCGGACCGATCAATAATGCTGCTGAGGACTTTGAAGGGCCCCCTGGATGCCCGAGGCCCCTGGGCTATAGCCCAGTTAGACCTCGGGTTAATCCGGCCCTGAGAGAGGGGATAACTCTGTGGAAATTAGACCCTAGATATAAGGAGCCACTCCAAGGGGGGAAGGGTGTTCATGCTGGGATTTCATTCATGATGGTGCAAGATCTAGTTTTGAATTGTCGTTTTCTATATATGCAGCTGAGAGAGATCCATGGGTTGTGAAGTCTGGACAGCAGGTGACTATATCTCTTTAAGTTATTGGGGTAAGGGACAGATAATGTGGTAAACCTGCCTGGCCTTTATTTACTGTGTGTACATAATATTCTAGTGTTGTTTGTATGACAATAAATGTACTGTTGTATTTTTATAACTGCATTTTGCCTGAGTGACCATACGAATCCTAGAAGGTACTGAGTAGACTTCCCTGGCATAGAAAGCCACCCGTGGGTGGCCAGCCAGAGTGAAGTGGGTAGCATTGGGCCAGATAAACCCGGTATCTTCACAATCTGTAATAACCATCTGCTGAAAAGATTGTGACTCTGTAAACTCTATGGAGAACTGCCTATACTGCTCGTCGTGAGTGCATACACACTGCAGCATTTGCCCGACATCGTTCCATCATTTATAGAGATTTTTAGTCAGTTTATAAAATCAAATCAAATGATACTCTGTGCTTTGGTACCGTAAAAAATGACCATGAGCCTACACACTAATGCTATGTTGGACCTAACAGTCGATTTTTGTGTTACTGGCACATTGCATTCAATTTTGAGAGGCAGGTCATGGAACATATACATGCAAATGTAGTACACCATGGCATGGAGATGCAAGTTAATCATATCTATTTGTGATGATATTATATATTAAGTTGCACACATATCTTTTTAGTAGGCATATCTTTGTGAAAACTATAGACCAAGTCCAAGGGGTATATGTACTAAGCTGCGGGTTTGAAAAAGTGGAGATGTTGCTTATGGCAACCAGTCAGATTCTAGCTATCATTTTGTAGAATGCACTAATTAAATGACAGCTAGAATCTGATTGGTTGCTATAGGCAACATCTCCACTTTTTCAAACCTGCAGTTTAGTAAATCTAGCCCCAAGTGTATGAGCTGATGGTAATCTCTTCTGTCATTCCTGTGGACACATAAATGCACTCTATTTCAGATTTTCACATTTCTTAAAATATGTGTTTCTCAAAATACATAAAGATTTAAAAAACAAGTAGTCAGGCAACATCTTTGCTTATACATAAAAAGGGCATATTTAAGTGTAATTCTATATGGGTATGCAGATCACTTTTCAAGGTGTTATAAATAGGTTTATTTATACAACTTTTTTATCTCTTCTCAACCGCCATT